>NW_021823275.1:0-50128 GCF_901001165.1 Salmo trutta
TTTTGGCATTGTTCTGTGCAGAAGCTGGTCCTTATTCACTTTTATTGTGCTAATTGTAGAAGGTATCTAAGTGTTGAGGTTTTACTGTTGACCAGGGGTCTCCAGCAGGTCATCACCAGCTACCAGCAAGCCCTGCTAGCTAGCCAACTATTCTGAAAGGTTTTACCATACACCAGGGGTCTCCAGCAGGTCATCACCAGCTACCAGCAGCCCTACTAGCTAGCCAAACTATTCTGAAAGGTTTTACCATACACCAGGGGTCTCCAGCAGGTCATCACCAGCTACCAGCTACAGCAGCCCTACTAGCTAGCCAAACTATTCTGAAAGGTTTTACCATACACAGGGGTCTCCAGCAGGTCATCACCAGCTACCAGCTACCAGCAGCCCTGCTAGCTAGCCAACTATTCTGAAAGTTTTACCATACGCCAGGGGTCTCCAGCAGGTCATCACCAGCTACCAGCAGCCTGCTAGCTAGCCAAACTATTCTGAAAGGTTTTACCGTAGACCAGGGGTCTCCAGCGGTCATCACCAGCTACCACTACCAGCACCCTGCTAGCTAGCCAAACTATTCTGAAAGGTTTTACCATACACCAGGGGTCTCCAGCAGGTCATCCCCAGCTACCAGCTACCCAGCCCGCTAGCTAGCCAAACTATTCTGAAAGGTTTTACCATACACCAGGGGTCTCCAGCAGGTCATCACCCAGCTACCAGCAGCCCTGCTAGCTAGCCAACTATCTGAAAGGTTTTACCATACACCAGGGGTCTCCAGCAGGTCATCACCAGCTACCAGCAGCCCTGCTAGCTAGCCAAACTATTCTGAAAGGTTTTACCATAGACCAGGGGTCTCCAGCAGGACATCACCAGCTACCAGCTACCAGCCCCTGCTAGCTAGCCAACTATTCTGAAAGGTTTTACCATACACCAGGGTCTCCAGCAGTCATCACCACTACCAGCTACCAGCAGCCCTGCTAGCTAGCCAAACTATTCTGAAAGGTTTTACCATACACCAGGGTCTCCAGCAGGTCATCCCAGCTACCAGCTACCAGCAGCCCTGCTAGCTAGCCAAACTATTCTGAAAGGTTTTACCATACACCAGGGGTCTCCAGCAGGTCATCACCAGCTACCAGCAGCCCTGCTAGCTAGCCAAACTATTCTGAAAGGTTTTACCATACACCAGGGTCTCCAGCAGGTCATCACCAGCTACCAGCAGCCCTGCTAGCTAGCCAAACTATTCTGAAAGGTTTTACCATACACACACATTGTACTACTTCCTCTAGTACACTAAGGACCAGGGAAGAGTTGACAACACTACTTCCTCTAGTGCACTAACGACCAGGGAACAACACTACTTCCTCTAGTACACTAAGGACCAGGGAAGAGTTGACAACACTACTTCCTCTAGTACACTAAGGACCAGGGAAGAGTTGACAACACTACTTCCTCTAGTACACTAAGGACCAGGGAAGAGTTGACAACACTACTTCCTCAGTACACTAAGACCAGGGAAAGTTGACAACACTACTTCCTCTAGTACACTAAGGACCAGGAAGAGTTGACAACACTACTTCCTCTAGTACACTAAGGACCAGGGAACACACTACTTCCTCTAGTACACTAAGGACCGGGGAACAACACTACTTCCTCTAGTACACTAAGGACCAGGGAAGTTGACAACACTACTTCCTCTAGTACACTAAGGACCAGGGAAGAGTTGACAACACTACTTCCTCTAGTACACTAAGGACCAGGGAAGAGCTGACAACACTACTTCCTCTAGTTCACTAAGGACCAGGGAGTTGACAACACTACTTCCTCTAGTACACTAAGGACCAGGGAAGAGTTGACAACACTACTTCCTTAGTACACTAAGGACCAGGGAACAACACTACTTCCTCTATACACTAAGGACCAGGGAAGAGTTGACAACACTACTTCCTCTAGTACACTAAGGACCAGGGAACAACACTACTTCCTCTAGTACACTAAGGACCAGGGAACAACACTACTTCCTCTAGTACACTAAGGACCAGGGAAGAGTTGACAACACTACTTCCTCTAGTACATAAGGACCAGGGAAGAGTTGACAACACTACTTCCTCTAGTACACTAAGGACCAGGAAGAGCTGACAACACTACTTCCTCTAGTTCACTAAGGACCAGGGAAGAGTTGACAACACTACTTCCTCTAGTACACTAAGGACCAGGGGAAGTTTGACAACACTACTTCCTCTAGTAACTAAGGACCAGGGAAGAGTTGACAACACTACTTCCTCTAGTACACTAAGCCAGGGAACAACACTACTTCCTCTAGTACACTAAGGACCAGGGAACAACACTACTTCCTCTAGTACACTAAGGACCAGGGAAGAGCTGACAACACTACTTCCTCTAGTACACTAAGGACCAGGGAAGAGTTGACAACACTACTTCCTCTAGTACACTAAGGACCAGTGAAGAGTTGACAACACTACTTCCTCTAGTACACTAAGGACCAGGGAAGAGTTGACAACACTACTTCCTCTAGTACACTAAGGACCAGGGAAGAGTTGACAACACTACTTCCTAGTACACTAAGGACCAGGGAAGAGTTGACAACCACTACTTCCTCTAGTACACTAAGACCAGGGAACAACACTACTTCCTCTAGTACACTAAGGACCAGGGAAGAGTTGACACACTACTTCCTCTAGTACACTAAGGACCAGGGAAGAGTAGCAGGGAGGGAAAAGATAGAAGAAAGTTAGAAAATATTAGTAGCTAATATTTAGGGGTTAGGGAGTAGGGGTTAGGGAGTAGGGTTAGGGGTTAGGGGTAGTTAGGGGTTTAGGGAGTAGGGGGTAGGGAGTAGGGGGTAGGGGTTAGTTAGGGGTAGGGTTAGGGGTTAGGGAGTAGGGGTTAAGGGTTAGGGAGTAGGGTTTAGGGTTAGGGAGTAGGGTTAGGGAGTAGGGGTTAGGGCTTAGGGTCAGCGGTTAGGGTGGTTAGGGGTTAGGGATAGGGGTTAGGAGTAGGGTTAGGGTTAGGGAGTAGGGGTTGGGTTAGGAGTTAGGGTTAGGGAGTAGGGGTTAGGCGTTAGGGAGTAGGGTTAGGGGTTAGGGAGTAGGGGTTAGGGAGTAGGTTTAGGGAGTAGGGGTTAGAGGGTTAGGGGTTAGGGAGTAGCTTGCAATGTTTTTTTTTTAAAGTAGCTCTTATTCTATAAAAGACTGGAGACCCCTAACCCCTAACCCCTAACCCTAACCCCCAACCCCTAAACCCCAACCCTAACCCCCTTACCCCTAACCCCTTACCCCTAACCTCTACTCCCTAACCCCTTACCCCTAACCCCCTACCCCTAACCCCTTACCCCTAACCCCTAACCCCTAACCCCTAACCCCTTACCCCTAACCCCTAACCCCTTACCCCTAACCCCTTACCCCTAACCCCTAACCCCTTACCCCTAACCTCTACTCCCTAACCCCTTACCCCTTACCCCTAACCCCTTACCCCTAACCCCTTACCCTTAACCCCTTACCCCTAACCTCTACTCCCTAACCCCTTACCCCTAACCCTTACCCCTTACCCCTAACCCCTTACCCTAACCCCTAACCCCTTACCCCTAACCCCTATCCCCTAACCCCTTACCCCTAACCTCTTACCCCTAACCTCTACTCCCTAACCCCTTACCCCTAACCCCTAACCCCTTACCCCTTACCCCTAACCCCATCCCCTAACCCCTACCCAACCTCTACTAACCCTCTCCCTAACCCCTTACCCCTAACCCCTAACCCCTTACCCCTAACCCCATCCCCTAACCCCTTACCCCTAACCTCTTACCCCTAACCTCTACTCCCTAACCCCTTACCCCTAACCCTTACCCCTTACCCCTTACCCCTAACCCCTAACCTCTACTCCCTTACCCCTAACCCCTAACCCCTAACCCCTAACCCCTTACCCCTTACCCCTAACCCCTATCCCCTAACCCCTTACCCCTAACCTCTACTCCCTAACCCCTTACCCCTAACCCTAACCCCTTACCCCTATCCCCTAACCCCTTACCCCTAACCCCAACCCCTTACCCCTAACCTCTACTCCCTAACCCCTTACCCCTAACCCCTAACCCCTTACCCCTTACCCCTAACCCCTTACCCCTAACCCCTAACCCCTTACCCCTATCCCCTAACCCTTACCCCTAACCCCTAACCTCTTACCCCTTACCCCTAACCCCTAACCCCTAACCTCTACTCCCTAACCCCTTACCCCTAACCCCTAACCCCTTACCCCTTACCCCTAACCCTAACCCCTTACCCCTAACCCCTAACCCCTTACCCCTAACCCCTAACCTCTTACCCCTAACCTCTACTCCCTAACCCCTAACCTCTACTCCCTAACCCCTACCCCTAACCCCTTACCCCTTACCCCTTAACCAACCTACCCCTACCTCTACTCCCTAACCCCTAACCCCTTACCATCCTCCTGTACCCCAGCCCTGTCCTCTCTAACCATCCTCCTGTTCCCAGCCCTGTCCTCTCTAACCATCCTCCTGTACCCCAGCCCTGTCCTCTCTATCAACTCCTCCTGTTCCCCAGCCCTGTCCTCTCTAACCGTCCTCCTGTACCCCAGCCCTGTCCTCTCTAACCATCCTCCTGTACCCCAGCCCTGTCCTCTACCATCCTCCTGTACCCCAGCCCTGTCCTCTCTAACATCCTCCTGTACCCCAGCCCTGTCCTCTAACCATCCTCCTGTTCCCCAGCCCTGTCCTCTCAACCATCCTCCTGTACCCCAGCCCTGTCCTCTCTAACCATCCTCCTGTACCCCAGCCCTGTCCTCTCTAACCATCCTCCTGTACCCCAGCCCTGTCCTCTCTAACCGTCCTCCTGTTCCCCAGCCCTGTCCTCTCTAACCATCCTCCTGTACCCCAGCCCTGTCCTCTAACCATCCTCCTGTACCCCAGCCCTGTCCTCTCTAACCATCCTCCTGTACCCCAGCCCTGTCCTCTCTAACCATCCTCCTGTTCCCCAGCCCTGTCCTCTCTAACCATCCTCCTGTACCCCAGCCCTGTCCTCTAACCATCCTCCTGTACCCCTGCCCTGTCCTCTCTAACCATCCTCCTGTACCCCAGCCCTGTCCTCTCTAACCATCGTCCTGTACCCAGCCCTGTCCTCTCTAACATCCTCCTGTACCCCAGCCCTGTCCTCTCTAACCATCCCCTGTTCTCCAGCCCTGTCCTCTCTAACCATCCTCCTGTACCCCTGCCCTGTCCTCTCTAACCATCCTCCTGTACCCCAGCCCTGTCCTCTCTAACCATCGTCCTGTACCCCAGCCCTGTCCTCTCTAACCATCGTCCTGTACCCCCCCTGTCCTCTCTAACATCCTCCTGTACCCCAGCCCTGTCCTCTCTAACATCCCTCCTGTTCTCCAGCCCTGTCCTCTCTAACATCCTCCTGTTCTCCAGCCCTGTCCTCTCTAACCATCCTCCTGTACCCCAGCCTGTCCTCTCTAACCATCCTCCTGTACCCCTGCCCTGTCCTCTCTAACCATCCTCCTGTACCCCAGCCCTGTCCTCTCTAACCATCCTCCTGTTCCCCAGCCCTGTCCTCTCTAACCATCCTCCTGTACCCCTGCCCTGTCCTCTCTAACATCCTCCTGTACCCCAGCCCTGTCCTCTCTAACCGTCCTCCTGTTCTCCAGCCCTGTCCTCTCTAACCATCCTCCTGTTCTCCAGCCCTGTCCTCTCTAACCATCCTCCTGTACCCCAGCCCTGTCCTCTCTAACCATCCTCCTGTACCCCAGCCCTGTCCTCTCTAACCATCCTCCTGTACCCAGCCCTGTCCTCTCTAACCATCCTCCTGTACCCCAGCCCTGTCCTCTCTAACATCCTCCTGTACCCCAGCCCTGTCCTCTCTAACCATCCTCCTGTACCCAGCCCTGTCCTCTCTAACCGTCCTCCTGTTCTCCAGCCCTGTCCTCTCTAACCATCCTCCTGTTCTCCAGCCCTGTCCTCTCTAACCATCGTCCTGTACCCCTGCCCTGTCCTCTCTAACCATCCTCCTGTTCTCCAGCCCTGTCCTCTCTAACCATCGTCCTGTACCCCAGCCCTGTCCTCTCTAACCATCCTCCTGTACCCCAGCCCTGTCCTCTCTAACCATCCTCCTGTACCCCAGCCCTGTCCTCTCTAACCATCCTCCTGTACCCCAGCCCTGTCCTCTCTAACCATCCTCCTGTACCCCAGCCCTGTCCTCTCTAACCGTCCTCCTGTCCCCAGCCCTGTCCTCTCTAACCATCCTCCTGTACCCCAGCCCTGTCCTCTCTAACCATCCTCCTGTACCCCAGCCCTGTCCTCTCTAACCATCCTCCTGTTCCCCAGCCCTGTCCTCTCTAACCATCCTCCTGTTCCCCAGCCCTGTCCTCTCTAACCATCCTCCTGTACCCCTGCCCTGTCCTCTCTAACCATCCTCCTGTACCCCAGCCCTGTCCTCTCTAACCATCGTCCTGTACCCCAGCCCTGTCCTCTCTAACATCCTCCTGTACCCCAGCCCTGTCCTCTCTAACCATCCTCCTGTTCTCCAGCCCTGTCCTCTCTAACCATCCTACTGTACCCCTGCCCTGTCCTCTCTAACCATCCTCCTGTACCCCAGCCCTGTCCTCTCTAACCATCGTCCTGTACCCCAGCCCTGTCCTCTCTAACCATCGTCCTGTACCCCAGCCCTGTCCCTCTACATCCTCCGTACCCCAGCCCTGTCCTCTCTAACATCCTCCTGTTCTCCAGCCCTGTCCTCTCTAACATCCTCCTGTTCTCCAGCCCTGTCCTCTCTAACCATCCTCCTGTACCCCAGCCCTGTCCTCTCTAACCATCCTCCTGTACCCCTGCCCTGTCCTCTCTAACCATCCTCCTGTACCCCAGCCCTGTCCTCTCTAACCATCCTCCTGTACCCCAACCCTGTCCTCTCTAACCATCCTCCTGTTCCCCAGCCCTGTCCTCTCTAACCATCCTCCTGTACCCCTGCCCTGTCCTCTCTAACATCCTCCTGTACCCCAGCCCTGTCCTCTCTAACCGTCCTCCTGTTCTCCAGCCCTGTCCTCTCTAACCATCCTCCTGTTCTCCAGCCCTGTCCTCTAACCATCCTCCTGTACCCCAGCCCTGTCCCTCTAACCATCCTCCTGTACCCAGCCCTGTCCTCTCTAACCATCCTCCTGTACCCCAGCCCTGTCCTCTCTAACCATCCTCCTGTACCCCAGCCCTGTCCTCTCTAACATCCTCCTGTACCCCAGCCCTGTCCTCTCTAACCATCCTCCTGTACCCCAGCCCTGTCCTCTCTAACCATCGTCCTGTACCCCAGCCCTGTCCTCTCTAACCATCCTCCTGTACCCCAGCCCTGTCCTCTCTAACCGTCCTCCTGTTCCCCAGCCCTGTCCTCTCTAACATCCTCCTGTACCCCAGCCCTGTCCTCTCTAACCGTCCTCCTGTTCTCCAGCCCTGTCCTCTCTAACCATCCTCCTGTACGCCAGCCCTGTCCTCTCTAACCATCGTCCTGTTCTCCAGCCCTGTCCTCTCTAACCATCGTCCTGTACCCCTGCCCTGTCCTCTCTAACATCCTCCTGTACCCCAGCCCTGTCCTCTCTAACCATCCCCTGTACCCCAGCCCTGTCCTCTCTAACCATCCTCCTGTACCCCAGCCCTGTCCTCTCTAACATCCTCCTGTTCCCCAGCCCTGTCCTCTCTAACCATCCTCCTGTACCCCAGCCCTGTCCTCTCTAACATCCTCCTGTTCCCCAGCCCTGTCCTCTCTAACCATCCTCCTGTACCCCAGCCCTGTCCTCTCTAACCATCCTCCTGTACCCCCCTGTCCTCTCTAACCATCCTCCTGTACCCCAGCCCTGTCCTCTCTAACCATCCTCCTGTACCCCAACCCTGTCCTCTCTAACCATCCTCCTGTTCCCCAGCCCGTCCTCTCTAACCATCCTCCTGTACCCCTGCCCTGTCCTCTCTAACCATCCTCCTGTACCCCCCCTGTCCTCTCTAACCATCCCTGTACCCCAGCCCTGTCCTCTCTAACCATCCTCCTGTACCCCAGCCCTGTCCTCTCTAACCATCCTCCTGTACCCCTGCCCTGTCCTCTCTAACCATCCTCCTGTACCCCAGCCCTGTCCTCTCTAACCATCCTCCTGTACGCCAGCCCTGTCCTCTCTAACCGTCCTCCTGTACCCCAGCCCTGTCCTCTCTAACCATCCTCCTGTGTCCCCAGCCCTGTCCTCTCTAACCATCCTCCTGTACCCCAGCCCTGTCCTCTCTAACCATCCTCCTGTTCCCCAGCCCTGTCCTCTCTAACCATCCTCCTGTTCCCCAGCCCTGTCCTCTCTAACCATCCTCCTTGTTCTCCAGCCCTGTCCTCTCTAACCATCCTCCTGTACCCCAGCCCTGTCCTCTCTAACCGTCCTCCTGTACCCCAGCCCTGTCCTCTCTAACCATCCTCCTGTTCCCCAGCCCTGTCCTCTCTAACCATCCTCCTGTTCCCCAGCCCTGTCCTCTCTAACCATCCTCCTGTACCCCAGCCCTGTCCTCTCTAACCATCGTCCTGTTCTCCAACCCTGTCCTCTCTAACCATCCTCCTTGTTCTCCAGCCCTGTGTGACCTCAGTGGGAATCTCAGTACAGCCAGCCCGATGACGACCTCTTACTCCTGGCCTGTGACCAGCCCCAGCCTGGCCTCTCCTCCTCCATGCAGCCTCTGGCCCCTCTACAGACCACAGCAGCCTCTGGTGGTCCCTGGGGTTTGGAGATGTGCAGCCCAGCAGCCTCACACATCTCTCTCTCCCTGGGAGCCTCACTGGTAAACAGGCTGACACTGTGGTAGTGGGGGGCTCTTACCTGGGAGCCTCACTGGTAAACAAAATTAGAGCTGTCATTAAGGGGCTTATAGCTGTTATTAAGGGACTTATAGCTGTTATTAAGGGGCTCATAGCTGTCATTAAGGAGCTTATAGCTGTTATTAAGGGGCTTATAGCTGTCATTAAGGGACTTATAGCTGTCATTAAAAGGGCTTATAGCTGTCATTAAGGGGTTTATAGCTGTCATTAAGGGGCTTATAGCTGTCATTAAGGGACTTATAGCTGTTATTAAGGGGCTTATAGCTGTTATTAAGGGGCTTATAGCTGTTATTAAGGGGCTTATAGCTGTCATTAAGGGGCTTATAGCTGTCATTAAGGGGCTTATAGCTGTCATTAAGGGGCTTATAGCTGTCATTAAGGAGCTTATAGCTGTTATTAAGGGGCTTATAGCTGTCATTAAGGGGCTTATAGCTGTCATTAAGGGGCTTATAGCTGTTATTAAGGGGCTTATAGCTGTCATTAAGGGGCTTATAGCTGTCATTAAGGGGCTCATAGCTGTCATTAAGGGGCTTATAGCTGTCATTAAGGGCTCATAGCTGTTATTAAGGGGCTTATAGCTGTTATTAAGGGGCTTATAGCTGTCATTAAGGGGCTCATAGCTGTCATTAAGGGGCTCATAGCTGTCATTAAGGGGCTTATAGCTGTCATTAAGGGGCTTATAGCTGTCATTAAGGGACTTATAGCTGTTATTAAGGGGCTTATAGCTGTCATTAAGGGACTTATAGCTGTCATTAAGGGGCTGTCATTAAGGGGCTTATAGCTGTCATTAAGGGACTTATAGCTGTCATTAAGGGACTTATAGCTGTTATTAAGGGGCTGTCATTAAGGGACTTATAGCTGTCATTAAGGGGCTCATAGCTGTTATTAAGGGGCTTATAGCTGTCATTAAGGGACTTATAGCTGTCATTAAGGGGCTGTCATTAAGGGACTTATAGCTGTCATTAAGGGACTTATAGCTGTTATTAAGGGGCTTATAGCTGTCATTAAGGGACTTATAGCTGTCATTAAGGGGCTGTCATTAAGGGACTTATAGCTGTCATTAAGGGACTTATAGCTGTCATTAAGGGGCTTATAGCTGTCATTAAGGGGCTTATAGCTGTCATTAAGGGACTTATAGCTGTCATTAAGGGGCTGTCATTAAGGGACTTATAGCTGTCATTAAGGGGCTTATAGCTGTCATTAAGGGGCTTATAGCTGTCATTAAGGGGCTTATAGCTGTCATTAAGGGACTTATAGCTGTCATTAAGGGCTCATAGCTGTCATTAAGGGGCTTATAGCTGTCATTAAGGGCTCATAGCTGTCATTAAGGGGCTTATAGCTGTCATTAAGGGACTTATAGCTGTCATTAAGGGGCTTATAGCTGTCATTAAGGGGCTCATAGCTGTCATTAAGGGACTTATAGCTGTCATTAAGGGGCTTATAGCTGTCATTAAGGGACTTATAGCTGTCATTAAGGGGCTTATAGCTGTCATTAAGGGGCTGTCATTAAGGGACTTATAGCTGTCATTAAGGGACTTATAGCTGTCATTAAGGGGCTTATAGCTGTCATTAAGGGCTTATAGCTGTCATTAAGGGGCTTATAGCTGTCATTAAGGGGCTTATAGCTGTCATTACGGGGCTTATAGCTGTCATTAAGGGGCTTATAGCTGTCATTAAGGGGTTGTCATTAAGGGGCTTATAGCTGTCATTAAGGGACTTATAGCTGTCATTAAGGGGCTTATAGCTGTCATTAAGGGGCTTATAGCTGTCATTAAGGGGCTTATAGCTGTCATTAAGGGGCTCATAGCTGTCATTAAGGGACTTATAGCTGTCATTAAGGGGCTTATAGCTGTCATTAAAGGGCTTATAGCTGTCATTAAGGGGCTGTCATTAAGGGGCTTATAGCTGTCATTAAGGGGCTTATAGCTGTCATTAAGGGGCTTATAGCTGTCATTAAGGGGCTTATAGCTGTCATTAAGGGACTTATAGCTGTTATTAAGGGGCTTATAGCTGTCATTAAGGGGCTGTCATTAAGGGGCTTATAGCTGTTATTAAGGGACTTATAGCTGTCATTAAGGGGCTTATAGCTGTTATTAAGGGGCTTATAGCTGTCATTAAGGGGCTTATAGCTGTCATTAAGGGGCTTATAGCTGTCATTAAGGGGCTTATAGCTGTCATTAAGGGGCTCATAGCTGTCATTAAGGGGCTCATAGCTGTTATTAAGGGGCTTATAGCTGTCATTAAGGGGCTTATAGCTGTCATTAAGGGGCTATCATTAAGGGCTTATAGCTGTCATTAAGGGGCTTATAGCTGTCATTAAGGGGCTTATAGCTGTCATTAAGGGACTTATAGCTGTTATTAAGGGGCTTATAGCTGTCATTAAGGGGCTTATAGCTGTCATTAAGGGACTTATAGCTGTCATTAAGGGACTTATAGCTGTTATTAAGGGGCTTATAGCTGTCATTAAGGGGCTGTCATTAAGGGGCTTATAGCTGTTATTAAGGGACTTATAGCTGTCATTAAGGGGCTTATAGCTGTTATTAAGGGGCTGTCATTAAGGGGCTTATAGCTGTCATTAAGGGGCTTATAGCTGTCATTAAGGGACTTATAGCTGTCATTAAGGGCTCATAGCTGTCATTAAGGGGCTTATAGCTGTCATTAAGGGCTCATAAGCTGTCATTAAGGGGCTTATAGCTGTCATTAAGGGACTTATAGCTGTCATTAAGGGGCTTTATAGCTGTCATTAAGGGGCTCATAGCTGTCATTAAGGGACTTATAGCTGTCATTAAGGGGCTCATAGCTGTCATTTAAGGGACTTATAGCTGTCATTAAGGGGCTTATAGCTGTCATTAAGGGGCTGTCATTAAGGACTATAGCTGTCATTAAGGGACTTATAGCTGTCATTAAGGGATTATAGCTGTCATTAAGGGGCTTATAGCTGTCATTAAGGGGCTTATAGCTGTCATTAAGGGGCTTATAGCTGTCATTACGGGGCTATAGCTGTCATTAAGGGGCTTATAGCCTGTCATTAAGGGGTTGTCATTAAGGGCTTATAGCTGTCATTAAGGGGCTTATAGCTGTCATTAAGGGGCTTATAGCTGTCACATTAAGGGGCTTATAGCTGTCATTAAGGGGCTTATAGCTGTCATTAAGGGGCTCATAGCCTGTCATTAAGGGACTTATAGCTGTCATTAAGGGGCTTATAGCTGTCATTAAAGGGCTTATAGCTGTCATTAAGGGCTGTCATTAAGGGGCTTATAGCTGTCATTAAGGGGCTTATAGCTGTCATTAAGGGGTTATCGCTGTCCATTAAGGGGCTTATAGCTGTCATTAAGGGACTTATAGCTGTTATTAAGGGGCTTATAGCTGTCATTAAGGGGCTGTCATTAAGGGCTTATAGCTGTTATTAAGGGACTTATAGCTGTCATTAAGGGGCTTATAGCTGTTATTAAGGGGCTTATAGCTGTCATTAAGGGGCTTATAGCTGTCATTAAGGGGCTTATAGCTGTCATTAAGGGGCTTATAAGCTGTCATTAAGGGGCTCATAGCTGTCATTAAGGGGCTCATAGCTGTTATTAAGGGGCTTATAGCTGTCATTAAGGGGCTTATAGCTGTCATTAAGGGGCTATCATTAAGGGCTTATAGCTGTCATTAAGGGGTTTATAGCTGTTATTAAGGGGCTTATAGCTGTCATTAGGGGCTTAAAGCTGTCCATTAAGGGGCTTATAGCTGTCATTAAGGGGCTTATAGCTGTCATTAAGGGACTTATAGCTGTTATTAAGGGCTTATAGCTGTCATTAAGGGGCTGTCATTAAGGGCTTATAGCTGTTATTAAGGACTTATAGCTGTCATTAAGGGGCTTATAGCTGTTATTAAGGGGCTTATAGCTGTCCATTAAGGGGCTTATAGCTGTCATTAAGGGGCTTATAGCTGTCATTAAGGGGCTTATAGCTGTCATTAAGGGGCTCATAGCTGTCATAAGGGGCTCATAGCTGTTATTAAGGGGCTTATAGCTGTCATTAAGGGGCTTATAGCTGTCATTAAGGGGCTATCATTAAGGGCTTATAGCTGTCATTAAGGGGTTTATAGCTGTTATTAAGGGGCTTATAGCTGCTCATTAAGGGGCTCATAGCTGTCATTGGTGACTGAGACTTGTAAAAGCATGTTTTTAAACAATGTAGATTTGTTGATTGCTATGCATACAAATACGGTTATTTCTGATACATTTGAAACGCGGTCTAGTTGTGGCTGCAACCGGACTAGATTGTGAACGACTCTTGGCGGAATGCATTGCTTGACTGCCGTGAGGGTGATATGCACAATGTCGTTCTCAAACTGCAGTGCTCCAAAACGATTCAAACTGCAGCCCCCAAAACGATTCAAACTGCAGCCCCCAAAACGATTCAAACTGCACCCCCAAAACGATTCAAACTGCAGCCCCCAAAACGATTTCAAACTGCAGCCCCCCAAAATGATTCACTCTGTAGCCCCCAAAACGATTCAAACTGCAGCCCCCAAAACGATTCAAACTGTAGCCCCCAAAACGATTCAAAATGCAGCCCCCAAAACTGCAGGTGTAGAAGCACGGTGGCTAGGAAAAACTCCCTAGAAAGGCCAGAACCTAGGAAGAAACCTAGAGAGGAACCAGGCTATGAGGGGTGGCCAGTCCTCTTATGGCTGTGCCGGGTGGAGATTATAACAGCACATGGCCTAGATGTTCAAATGTTCATAAATGACCGCATTGTCAAATAATAATAATCATAGTAGTTGTCGAGGGTGCAACAAGTCAGTAACACAAGAGTAAGTGTCAGTGGCTTTTTCATAGCCGATCTTTGAGAGTATCTCTACCGCTCCTGCTGTCTGTAGAGAGTTGAAAACAGCAGGTCTGGGACAGGTAGCAAGTCTCCGGGTGAATAGGTCAGGGTTTCCAGCAGGTCTGGGACAACAGGTCTGGGACAGGTAGCACGTCCGGTGAACAGGTCAGGGTTCCATAGCTGCAGGCAGAACAGTTGGAACTGGAGCAGCAGCACGGCCAGGTGAACTGGGACAGCAAGGAGTCATCAAGCCAGGTAGTCCTGAGGCATGGTCCTAGGGCTCAGGTCCTCCGAGAGAGAGAAGAAGAAAGAAAGAGAAAGAGAGAATGAGAGAGAGCATATTTAAATTCACACAGGACACCGGAAAAGACAAGAGAAATACTCCAGATGTGACAGACTGACCCTAGCCCCCCGACACATTAAACTACTGCAACATAAATACTGGAGGCTGAGACAGGAGGGGTCAGGAGACACTGTGGCCCCATCCGATGAAACCCCCGGACAGGGCCAAACAGGTAGGATATAACCCCACGCACTTTGCCAAAGCACAGCCTCCACACCACTGCAGGGATATCTCCAACCACCAACATTACCATCCCGGGACAAGGCCGAGTATAGCCCACAAAGATCTCCGCCACGGCACAGCCAAGGGGGGGCGCCAACCCAGACAGGAAGACCACGTCAGTGACTCAACCCACTCAAGTGACGCACCCCTCCCAGGGACGGCATGGAAGAACACCAGTAAGCCAGTGACTCAGCCCCCGTAATAGGGTAGAGGCAGAAAATCCCAGTGGAAAGAGGGGAAACCGGACAGGCAGAGACAGCAAGGGCGGTTCGTTGCTCCAGCCTTTCCGTTCACCTTCACACCCCTGGGCCAGACTACACTTAATCATAGGACCTACTGAAGAGATGTGTCTTCAGTAAAGACTTAAAAGTTGAGACTGAGTCTGCGTCTCTCACATGGGTAGGCAGACTATTCCATAAAATGGAGCTCTATAGGAGAAAGCCCTGCCTCCAGCTGTTGCTTAAAATTCTAGGAACAATTAGGAGGTCCGCGTCTTGTGACCGTAGCGTACGTGTAGGTATGTACGGCAGGACCAAATCGGAGAGATAGGTAGGAGCAAGCCAATATAATGCTTTGTAGGTTAGCAGTAAAACCTTGAAATCAGCCCTTGCCTTAACAGGAAGCCAGTGTTGGGAGGCTAGCACTGGAGTAATATGATCACATTTTTTGGTTCTAGTCAGGATTCTAGCAGCCGTATTTAGCACTAACGGAAGTTTATTTAGTGCTTTATCCCGGTAGCCGGAAAGTAGGGCATTGCAGTAGTCCAACCAAGAAGTAACAAAGGCATGGATTAATTTTTCTGTGTCATTTTTGGACAGAAAGTTTCAGATTTTTGCAATGTTACGTAGATGGAAAAAAGCTGTCCTTGAAACATTCTTGATATGTTCTTCAAAAGAGAGATCAGGGTCCAGAGTAACGCCGAGGTCCTTCAGTTTTATTTGAGACGACTGTACAACCATCCAGATTAATTGTCAGATTCAACAGAAGATCTCTTTGTTTCTTGGGACCTAGAACAAGCATCTCTGTTTTGTCCGAGTTTAAGAGTAGAAGTTTGCAGCCATCCACTTCCTTATGTCTGAAACACAGGCTTCTAGCGAGGGCAATTTTGGGGCTTCACCATGTTTCATTGAAATGTACAGCTGTGTGTCATCCGCATAGCAGTGAAATTTAACATTATGTTTTCGAATGACATCCCCAAGAGGTAAAATATATGAAAACAATAGTGGTCCTAAAACGGAACCTTGAGGAACACCGAAATGTACAGTTGATTTGTCAGAGGACAAACCATTCACAGAGACAAACTGATATCTTTCCGACAGATAAGACCTAAACCAGGCCAGAACTTGTCCATTTAGACCAATTTGGGTTTCCAATCTCTCCAAAAGAATGTGGTGATCGATGGTATCAAAAGCAGCACTAAGATCTAGGAGCACGAGGACAGACTCAGAACCTCGGTCTGACGTCATTAAAAGGTTAATTTACCACCTTCACAAGTGCAGTCTCAGTGCTATGATGGGGTCTAAAACCAGACTGAAGAGTTTCGTATACATTGTTTGTCTTCAGGAAGGCAGTGAGTTGCTGCGCAACAGCTTTTTCATATTTTTTGGAGAGGAATGGAAGATTCGATATAGGCCGATAGTTTTTTATAATTTCTGGGTCAAGATTTGGCTTTTTCAAGAGAGGCTTTATTACTGCCACTTTTAGTGAGTTTGGTACACATCCGGTGGATAGAGAGCCGTTTATTATGTTCAACATAGGAGGGCCAAGCACAGAAAGCAGCTCTTTCAGTAGTTTAGTTGGAATAGGGTCCAGTATGCAGCTTGAAGGTTTAGAGGCCATGATTATTTTCATCATTGTGTCAGAGATATAGTACTAAAACACTTTAGTGTCTCCCTTGATCTAGGTCCTGGCAGGGTTGTGCAGACTCAGGACAACGGAGCTTTGGAGGAATACGCAGATTTAAAGAGGAGTCCGTAATTTGCTTTCTAATGATCATGATCTTTTCCTCAAAGAAGTTCATGAATTCATCACTGCTGACGTGAGAGCCATCCTCTCTTGGGGAATGCTGCTTTTTAGTTAACTTTGCGACAGTATCAAAAAGTTATTTCGGATTGTTCTTATTTTCCTCAATTAAGTTGGAAAAATAGGATGATCGAGCAGCAGTGAGGGCTCTTCGATACTGCACGGTAATGTCTTTCCAAGCTAGTCGTTAGACTTCCAGTTTGGTGTGGCGCCATTTCCGTTCCAATATCCTGGAAGCTTGCTTCAGAGCTCGTGTATTTTCTGTATACCAGGGAGCTAGTTTTCTTATGACAAATGTTTTTAGTTTTTAGGGGTGCAACTGCATCTAGGGTATTGCGCAAGGTTACATTGAGTTCCTCGGTTCGGTGGTTAACTGATTTTTGTCCTCTGTCGTCCTTGGGTAGGCAGAGGGAGTCTGGAAGGGCATCAAGGAATCTTTGGGTTGTCTGAGAATTTATAGCACGACTTTTTAATGCTTCTTGGTTGGGGTCTGAGCAGATTATTTGTTGTGATTGCGAACGTAATAAAATGGTGGTCGATAGTCCAGGATTATGAGGAAAACATTAAGATCCACAACATTTATTCCATGGGCCAAAACTAGGTCCAGAGTATGACTGTGGCAGTGAGTAGGTCCAGAGACCTGTTGGACAAACCCACTGAGTCGATGATGGCTCCGAAAGCCTTTTGGAGTGGTCTGTGGACTTTTCCATGTGAATATTAAAGTCACCAAAAATTAGAATATTATCTGCGATGACTACAAGGTCCGATAGGAATTCAGGGAACTCAGTGAGGAACACTGCATATGGCCCAGGAGGCCTGTAAACAGTAGCTATAAAAGTGATTGAGTAGGCTGCATAGATTTCATGACTAGAAGCTCAAAAGACGAAAACGTCGTTGTTGTTTTTTTTTGGGGGTAAATTTAAATTTGCTATCGTAAATGTTAGCAACACCTCCGCCTTTGCCGGATGCACGGGGGGTTTGGTCACTAGTGTAACCAGGGGGTGAGGCCTCATTTAACACAGTAAATTCATCAGCTTAAGCCATGTTTCAGTCAGGCCAATCACATCAAGATTATGATCAAGATTATGATCAGTGAGACAGACAAAGGGTTAGAAACTGCACTGTAGCCAGGTCATCAGAAACTATTAACTGTTACATGTCAATTGGCATTTTTCCTATTTTGTTGCATTCCAACCTGTTCCTGTTTCCAGTCACAACTTGCAGACTTGTGTACGTGCTAAAGCGAACACCGCCATCTTTAATTTTGCCCATCCTAGATCGAGGCACAGACACTGGTCTCAATGGGGATAGCTGAGCTGACAACACTGACTGTGCTAGTGGCAGACTCCACTAAGCTGGAGGCTGGCTATCTCATTGTGGAGCTAGAGTGAGTTAGAGCCCTGTCTATGTTTGTAGATAAGATGAGAGCACACCTCCAGCTAGGATGGAGTCTGTCACTCCTCAACAGGCCAGGCTTGGTCCTGTTTGTGGGTCAGTCCGAGAAAGAGGGCCAATTATCAAAAAATGATATCTTTTGGGAGGGGCAGAAAACAGTTTTCAACCAGCGATTGAGTGTGAGACTCTGCTGTAGAGCTCATCACTCCCCCTAACTGGGAGGGGCCAGAGACTCTCTGCTGTAGAGCTCATCACTCCCCCTAACTGGGTGGGGGCCAGAGACAATTACTTGATGCCGACACATCTTTCTAGCTGATTTACACGCTGAAGCTATGTTGCGCTTGGTGACTCTGACTGTTTCATCCTAACATCGTTGGTGCCGACGTGGATAACAATATCTCTATACTCTCTACACTCGCCAGTTTTAGCTTTAGCCAGCACCGTCTTCAGATTAGCCTTAACGTCGGTAGCCCTGCCCCCTGGTAAACAGTGTATGATCGCTGGATGATCGTTTTTAGTCTAATAATGCGGGTAATGGAGTCGCCAATGACTAGGGTTTTCAATTTGTCAGAGCTAATGGTGAGAGGCTTCGGCGTCTCAGACCCCACAACGGGAGGAGCAGAGACCAGAGAAGTTTTCGGCCTCTGACTCCGACTCGCTTAATGGGGGAGAACCGGTTGAAAGTTTCTGTCGGCTGAATAAGCAACACCGGTTGAGCATTCCTACAGCGTTTCCCTCCGGAAGCCATGAGAAAGTTGTCCGGCTGTGGGGAACGGCGAGGGGGTTTATACTAACGTTACTATCTGTACTTACTGTTGGCACAGACGCTGTTTCATCCTTTCCTACACTGAAATTACCCTTGCCTAACGATTGCGTCTGAAGCTGGGCTTGCAGCACAGCTATCCTTGCCGTAAGGCGATCGTTCTCCTGTATATTATAAGTACAACAACTGCAATTAGAAGGCATCATGTTAATGTTACTTAGCTTCGGCTGTTTGAAGTCCTGACGAACCATGTCTAGATAAAACCTCCGGGGTGAAAAGTTGGAGTGAGGGAAAAAACTAAAATATACGATAATGAAAAAGTAAAAACCGTGAAGTAGTCAGGTAGCAAAGTAAGATCGGCAACAAAACGCACAGCAGCACGTAAACAAGTCTGCAAGTTGTGACTGGAAACAGGAACAGGTTGTAATGCAACAAATAGGAAAAATGCCAATTGACATGTAACAGTTAATAGTTTCTGATGACCTGGCTACATGCAGTTTCTAACCCTTTGTCTGTCTCTCTGTGCTGTGTGTTCTAGGTGGGGACCCTCTCTGGAAGCTCTGTACTGCAGCAGGGGCCCAGGGTGGAGGAGGAGGAGGACAGGGAGACTGGGAACATGGCCTTTCTGAAGGACCTCCTGAGCCCTGGACCAATGGAAGCAGATGAGTTCAGTCGAGATGGCAAGGCACCTTCGGCTGCTTGGAGTTCTCTGACCCTGTCCCCCCCACAGCCCTCACACCCACCCTGGTCCTTCCTCCCCCTACTGGAGCAGCCTGCCCCCCCTCTCAGTCCCCCAGTCCCACCGGCTTCCTGCCCTCCCAGCTGCTGGACCACAGTCTGAGTTCTACAGGTCAGTCAGTCAGCACCATCTCCTGGTCTGACCTCTAGTGGCCAGATGACCTTTCTGCATGTCTGACTTCTAGTGGCCAGATGACCTTACTGCATGTCTGACCTCTAGTGGCCAGATGACCTTACTGCCTGTCTGACCTCTAGTGGCCAGATGACCTTACTGCATGTCTGACCTCTAGTGGCCAGATGACCTTACTGCATGTCTGACCTCTAGTAGATAGATGACCTTACTGCATTTCTGACCTCTAGTGGCCAGATGACCTTACTGCATGTCTGACCTCTAGTAGATAGATGACCTTACTGCATGTCTGACCTCTAGTGGCTGGATGACCTTACTGCAGGTCTGACCTCTAGTGGCCAGATGACCTTGCTGCATGTCTGACTATTGGCTGGATGATCTAGTATCATCTAGAAACTGATAGTTTGGCTCCAGTTCTAAAACTGATAGTTTGTCTCCAGTTCTAGATGCTGATAGTTTGTCTCCAGTTCTAGTATCATCTAGAAACTGATAGTTGTCTGCAGTTCTAGTATCATCTAGAAACTGATAGTTTGTCTCCAGTTCTAGTATCCAGTTCTAGTATCATCTAGAAGCTGATAGTTTGTCTCCAGTTACTAGAAATTGATAGTTTGTCTCCAGTTCTAGTAGCATCTAGAAACTGATAGTTTGTCTCCAGTTCTAGAAACTGATAGTTTGTCTCCAGTTCTAGAACTGATAGTTTGTCTGCAGTTCTAGAAACTGATAGTTTGTCTCCAGTGTAGTATCATCTAGAAACTGATAGTTTGTCTCAAGTTCTAGTATCATCTAGAAACTGATAGTTTGTCTCCAGTTCTAGTATCATCTAGAACGGATAGTTTGTCTGCAGTTCTAATATCATCGAGAAGCTGATAGTTTGTCTCCAGTTCTAGTATCATCTAGAAACGGATAGTTTGTCTCCAGTTATAGCATCATCTAGAAACTGATAGTTTGTCTCCAGTTCTAAAAACTGATCGTTTGTCTGCAGTTCTAGTATCATCTAGAAAACTGATAGTTTGTCCCCAGTTCTAGTATCATCTAGAAACTGATAGTTTGTCTCCAGTTTTAGAAACTGATAGTTTGTCTCCAGTTCTAGAAGCTGATAGTTTGTCTCCAGTTCTAGAAGCTGATAGTTTGTCTCCAGTTCTAGAATCATCTAGAAACTGATAGTTTGTCTCCAGTTCTAGAAGCTGATAGTTTGTCTCCAGTTCTAGTATCATCTAGAAACTGATAGTTTGTCTCCAGTTCTAGAAGCTGATAGTTTGTCTCCAGTTGTAGTATCATCTAGAAACTGATAGTTTGTCTGCAGTTCTAGTATCATCTAGAAACTGATAGTTTGTCTCCAGTTCTAGTATCATCTAGAAACTGATAGTTTGTCTGTAGTTCTAGTATCATCTAGAAAACTGATAGTTTGTCTCCAGTTCTACTATCATCTAGAAACTGATAGTTTGTCTCCAGTTTTTTAGAAACTGAGAGTTGTCTCCAGTTCTAGAAGCTGATTGTTTGTCTCCAGTTATAGTATCATCTAGAAACTGATAGTTTGTCCCCAGTTCTAGTATCATCTAGAAACTGATAGTTTGTCTCCAGTTCTAGTATCATCTAGAAGCTGATAGTTTGTCTCCAGTTCTAGTATCATCTAGAAACTGATAGTTTGTCTGCAGTTCTAGGTATCATCTAGAAACTGATAGTTTGTCTCCGGTTCTAGAAAATGATAGTTTGTCTCTAGTTCTAGTATCATCTAGAACCTGATCGTTTTGTCTCCAGTTCTAGTATCATCTAGAAACTGATAGTTTGTCTCCAGTTCTAGTATCATCTAGAAACTGATAGTTTATCTCCAGTTCTAGAAACTGATAGTTTGTCTCCAGTTCTAGAAACTGATAGTTTGTCTCCAGTTCTAAAAACTGATAGTTGTCTCCAGTTCTAGAAACTGATAGTTTGTCTGCAGTTCTAGTATCATCTAGAAACTGATAGTTTGTCTGCCAGTTCTAGTATCATCTAGAAACTGATAGTTTGTCTCCAGTTCTAGTATCATCTAGAAGCTGATAGTTTGTCTTCAGTTCTAGAAACTGATAGTTTGTCTGCAGTTCTAGTATCATCTAGAAACTGATAGTTTGTCCCCAGTTCTAGTATCATCTAGAAACTGATAGTTTGTCTCCAGTTTTAGAGACTGATAGTTTTGTGTCCAGTTCTAGAAGCTGATAGTTTGTCTCCAGTTCTAGAATCATCTAGAAACTGATAATTTGTCTCCAGTTCTAGTATCATCTAGAAGCTGATAGTTTGTCTCCAGTTCTAGAATCATCTAGAAACTGATAGTTTGTCTCCAGTTCTAGTATCATCTAGAAAACTGATAGTTTGTCTCCAGTTCTAGAAACTGATAGTTTGTCTGCAGTTCTAGAAGCTGATAGTTTGTCTCCAGTTCTAGTATCATCTAGAAACTGATAGTTTGTCTCCAGTTCATCTAGAAACTGATTCTAGTACAATCTCATCAGCTTGTTGTGTTCAGTCTTCTCTTTTTTCCTGGAAGAATGATGACATCACATTCCCTTGTCATCTCTCCCTCCCTCCTTATCCTCCCTCATCCTCTGGTTTCTGTCTCTCAGGCTGGGCGACGCCTCCCATGTTCCAGGCTCCGCCCCCTACAGTCCCCAGTGTCTTGCCAGGTCCAGTCAGCTAAGGGCGGCCCAAAGTCAACAGCCAATGGTGAGAGGGTGTTGTTTATGAGGCTTGCTGTCGTTGGCGCAGTAGTGCAGGGTTTAGTTTTAGCTTTCAGATGTGCCCTTACAGTACCAATTACCCACACTCAAGGGGTGTTTGTGTGTGTGTGTGCGGTGTGTGTGTGTGTGTGTGTGTGTTGTGTGTGTGTGTGTGTGTGTGTGTGTGTGTGTGTGTGTGTGCTGTGTGTGTGTGTTGTGTAGGTCCTAAAGGGGCATCGGGGACATGTCTGCATGGTTCAACCTGTTTGTGATCTGGAACCCCTCTCTAACCCTGACGTCATCGGACGCTCTGAAGATGAGATCCTCATGCCCTGAGGGGGGGTGTGTGTGTGTGTGTGTGTGTGTGTGTGTGTGTGTGTGTGTGTGCAGTTACTTATACTTTATAATGTCGTAATATTCTATTCTAGTGATAGAGGAGGATTGACCTGAGATTGATCTTCTATTCAGGATATGTCCCTGTAAGGGGGTGGGTTTACCTTAGAGTAGGAATATAGAACCTACACCTGATTGGTTGGCCCAACAATCTAACACCTGATTGGTTGGCCCCAACAACCTAACACCTGATTGGTTGGCCCAACAACCTATCACCTGATTGGTTGGCCCAACTACCTATCACCTGATTGGTTGGCCCAACAACCTAACACCTGATTGGTTGGCCCAACAACCTATCACCTGATTGGTTGGCCCAACTACCTATCACCTGATTGGTTGGCCCAACAACCTAACACCTGATTGGTTGGCCCAACAACCTATCACCTGATTGGTTGGCCCAACAACCTATCACCTGATTGGTTGGCCCAACAACCTATCACCTGATTGGTTGGCCCAACTACCTATCACCTGATTGGTTGGCCCAACAACCTAACACCTGATTGGTTGGCCCAACAACCTATCACCGGACCAGTTTCTACCAGTGACATGGTCTATAATACTAATTATAAAGCGGATAGTTTGGGTCCTGAATTCTGATTGGCTGAAACAGCATTCCAGTCGTGTGTATATCAGACGATATACCACAGGTATGACACAACTCCCTGTTTGCTGTTCCGTTTATGTTGGGAAGCAGTTTAGAATAAGCAATAAGGCACTTCTGGGTTGGTGGTATATGGACCAGTAGAGCAGTGCTAAGGGCTGTACCCTGGACCTCTGCTTCACGTCGTGCCAATAGCCTTTACGCAGGGTATATTGGCCATATATCACAGCCCCTCTGGCCTTATTGCTTAACTAAAGACTCCCCGTGGATCTCTAGTTTCCAACAGTGTATTTTCACACACCTATTATGGTGCTGAAGAGCTGCAGATTCCACATCTAGTTTGTTTTGAACTAAAAGCTGGGAAAAAAAATGTTTTCCCCAAGAATCATGATTTATCCGATCAGTTTTTGTTCTAAAGGAAGTCTAAGGAAAGTATCAACACTGGAGTGATGTGGAACGACGTCAAGCAACGAGCAGATGGCTCATACAGCGCATACAGCTCATACAGCTTATACAGCTCATACAGCTCATACAGCGCATACAGCTCATACAGCTCATACAGCGCAACAGCTCATACAGCTCATACAGCGCATACAGCTCATACAGCTTATACAGCTCATACAGCTCATAAAGCTCATACAGCTCATACAGTGCATACAGCTCATACAGCGCATACAGCTCATACAGTCATACAGCGCATACAGCTCATACAGCTTATACAGCTCATTACAGTTCATACAGCTCATACAGCGCATACAGCTTATACAGCTCATACAGCTCATACAGCTCATACATCTTATACAGTGGGTTAACATTGGCTTTAGGTCACTATTCCCCCCCCATCACTGATTATTTGGATGAAGGCGGTGTGGTAAAATCAGCAGGGGAGGGGGGCAAACCGTAACTCCCCAATCTGTAACACACAGCTGTGAGTTAACAGAGATGATGTCTAAGATAGTATTACTGATGGCCTAATCATGTAAACTGCAGCAGCTGGTTTCTTGTCTCCACTATAAGAACTGGATTTGATAACATCTCCCCTGCTAATACTACCATCCAGCCCCTTTAGCAGATAGGATTTATACTGTACTGTACTACTGTACTGTAGTCACATAGATCACCTAGGAAACAGCGTTTTCTACCTCACTGGAGCTCCCTATCAGTGATTTTTGTTTTCGTCATACAGGAAATCTAGAAGCTTTTCCGCTTCTCTGGAATCGGTTTGATTATTGTGTATCTTCTCTGAATCAGCAGGAGCGAAAGCAGAAGCCTGATTATCACTAGCCCAGGTAGCTCTGTTGGGAGGACGTCTTTTCATGTGAAGAATGGGATATTGTGCAGTCGTGAGTCTCATTATACAGTTTTTCTTACTTTACACTGCATTCGGAAAGTATTCAGACCCCTTCACTTTTTCCACATTTTGTTACATTACAGCCTTATTCTAAAATGGATTAAATAGTTTTTTCCCCTCATTAATCTACACACAATACCCCAATAAGACAACACAATACCCGTAATGACATCACATACCCCATATGACATCACAATACCCCATAATGACAAGCAAAACAGGTTTTTAGAAATGTTTGCAAATGTATTACAAAAACCCCCCAGGAAATATACACATTTTCAATAAGTATTCAGACCCTTTAGTCAGTAATTTGAAGAAGCACCTTTGGTAGTGATTACATTCTTGCGTCATCTTGGGCTATAATGCTACAAGCTTGTCACACCTGTATTTGGGGAGTTTCTCCCATTCTTCTCTGCAGATCCTCTCAAGCTCTGTCAGTTTGGATGGGGGAGCGTCGCTGCACAGCTATTTTCAGGTCTCTCCAGATATGTTCGTTCAGGTTCAAGTCCGGGCTCTGGCTGGGCCACTCAAGGACATTCAGAGACTTGTCCCGAAGCCACTCCTGCGTTGTCTTGGCTGTGTGCTTAGGTCGTTGTCCTGTTGGAAGGTGAAACTTTGCCCCAGTCTGAGGTCCTGAGCGCTCTGGAGCAGGTTTTCATTAAGGATCTCTTTGTACTTTTCCCTGTTCATCTTTCTCTTGATCCTGACTTAGTCTCCCAGTCCCTGCCTCTGAAAAACATCCCCACAGCATGATGCTGCCACCACCATGCTTCACCGTAGGGATGGTATTGGCCAGGTGATGAGCGGGCCCGGTTTCCTCTAGACGTGACGCTTGGATTCAGGCCAAAGAGTTCAATCTTGCTTTATTCAGACCAGAGAATCTTGTTTCTCATGGTCCTGAGAGTCTTTTTAGGTGCCTTTTGTCAAACTCCAAGCGGACTGTCATGTGCCTTTTACTGAGGAGTGGCTTCCATCTGGGCTACTCTACCATAAAGGCCTGATTGGTGGAGTGCTGCAGAGATGGTTGTCCTTCTGGAATGTTCTCCCATCTCCACAGAGGAACTCTAGTGCTCTGTCAGAGTGACCATCAGGTTCTTGGTCACCCCCCGATCAAGGCCCTTCTTCCCCTATTACTCAGCTTGGCCCGGCGACTCTCATAGCAAAAACGGTCTGAATACTTATATAGATAAGGTATTTCTGTTCTTATTTTTAATTAACGTGAGAACATTTCTAAAAATCTGTTTCTGCCTTGTCATTATGGGTATTGTGATGTCATTATGGGGTATTGTGATGTCATTATGGGGTATTGGGATGTCATTATGGGGTATTGTGTGTAGATTGATAAGGAAAAAATGAATTTAAACAATTTTAGAATAAGGCTGTAACGTAACAAAATGTGGAAAAAGTGAAGGGGTCTGAATACTTTCCAAATGCACTGATACATACAACCAAGAATGTATATCAATCACAAATGCTTTATGTTGTTCAACGATGCCTTTTATTTCACTTAAAGGATGTATATTAACATCATAGGATGAAACGGGGATGTATGTAATGTTATAGGATGAAACAGGGCTGTTATCAACAGACATGTTGAAGGAACTTTATTAAACTGTTATTTGAGATATTTTTCCATTTGTGCGTTTCTTTAAAAGTATTTATTTGTCATCAAGTTTAGTATTTCATTACCATACTCAACCTCTCCATCCCCTCCAGTCTACCCTGGTGGACATCTCTGCCAATTACATTTGAAGGTCGATTTTGGGCAAAAGCGCAAAAAATAATGTATTTTAAACAGTATAACTGATCAATGCACCACCCATACATGGTCATTTATTGCTTAAAAAAATGGTTAATAAGATATTTGGCTACAGAAGGCACTTTCTTTCCGATCTCCAAAAAACAAATCCTAGCGAAATGATGTCAACACATACTGGAGGAGTTACTGGCTAGCTACAGTGGCTAGCTTTGCTAACAAACTAGCTATAGTGGCTAGCTTAGCAACACAAACTAGCTATAGTGGCTTAGATTTGCAAACAAACTAGCTACAGTGGATGGCTTAGCTAATGAACTAGCTCTAGTGGCTAGCTTAGCTAACAAACTAGCTACAGTGGCTAGCTTAGCTAACAAACTAGCTACATGTGGCTGGCTTAGCTAACAAACTAAGTATAGTGGATGGCTTAGCTAACGAACTAGCTACAGTGGCTAGCTTAGCTAACGAATTAGCTACAGTGGCTAGCTTAGCTAACGAACTAGCTACAGTGGCTAGCTTAGCTAACGAATTAGCTAACAAACTAGCTACAGTGGCTTTCATAGCTAATGAACGAGCTACAGTTGAAGTCGAAGTTTACATACACTTAGGTTGGAGTCATTAAAACTTGTTTTTCAACCACTCCACAAATTTCTTGTTAACAAACTATAGTTTGGAAAGTCGGTTTAGGACATCTACTTTGTGCATGACACAAGTAATTTTTCCAACACTTGTTTACAGAGAGATTATTTCACTTATAATTCCCGGTATCACAATTCCAGTGGGTTAGAAGTTTACATACACTAAGTTGACTGTGCCTTTAAACAGCTTGGAAAATTCCAGAAAATGATGTCATGGCTTTAGAAGCTTCTGATAGGCTAATTGACATCATCTGAGTCAATTGGAGGTGTACCTGTGGATGTATTCAAGGCCTACCTTCAAACTCAGGCCTCTTTGCTTGACATCATGGGAAAATCAAAAGAAATCAGCCAAGACCTCAGAAAAAAATTTG
Organism: Salmo trutta; assembly: GCF_901001165.1. Lineage (NCBI taxonomy): Eukaryota > Metazoa > Chordata > Actinopteri > Salmoniformes > Salmonidae > Salmo > Salmo trutta. The sequence goes on from NW_021823275.1 coordinate 27,062, forward strand.
TAGACCTCCACAAGTCTGGTTCATCCTTGGGAGCAATTTCCAAACGCCTGAACGGTACCACGTTCATCTGTACAAACAATAGTACGCAAGTATAAACACCATGTGACCACGCAGCCGTCATACCGCTCAGGAAGGAGACACGTTCTGTCTCCTCGAGATGAACGTACTTTGGTGTGAAAAGTGCAATCAATCCCAGAACAACAGCAAAGGACCCTTGTGAAGATGCTGGAGGAACCGGGTACAAAAGTATCTATATCCACAGTAAAACGAGTACTATATCGACATAACCTGAAAGGCCGCTCATTAAGGGAGAAGCCATGCTCCAAAACTACCATAAAAAAAGCCAGACTACGGGCCTTCCCTGTAGCTCAGTTGGTAGAGCATGGTGTTTGCAACGCCAGGGTTGTGGGTTCGATTCCCACGGGGGGCCAGGTACAGAAAAATAATGTATGAAATTAAATGTATGCATTCACTGCTGTAAGTCGCTCTGGATAAGAGCGCTGCTAAATGACTAAAATATAAATGTAAAATGTTTGCAACTGCACATGGGGACAAAGATCGTACTTTTTGGAGAAATGTCTTCTGGTCTGATGAAACAAAAATAGAACTGTTTGGCCCATAATGACCATCGTATGTTTGGTGGAAAAAGGGGGAGGCTTGCAAGCCGAAGAACACCATCCCAACGTGAAGCACGGGGGTGGCTAGCATCATGTTGTGGGGGTGCTTTGCTGCAGGAGGACTGGTGCACTTCACAAAATAGATGGCATCATGAGGATGGAAAATTATGTGGATATATTGAAGCAACATCTCAAGACATCAGTCAGGAAGTTAAAGCTTCGTTGCAAATGGGTCTTCCAAATGGACAATGACCCCAAGCATACTTCCAAAGTTGGTGCAAAATGCCTTAATGACAACAAAGTCAAGGTATTGGGGTGGCCATCACAAAGCCCTGACCCTCAATCCTATAGAAGCTTGTGAAAGGCTACCCGAAACATTTGACAAAGTTTAAGTTGTTAAAGGCAATGCTACCAAATACTAATTGAGTGTATGTAAACTTCTGACCACTGGGAATGTGATGAAAGAAATAAAAGCTGAAATAAATCATTTCTCTCTACTATATTCTGACATTTCCCATTCTTAAATAAAGTGGTCCTAACTGACCTAAAACAGGGGATTTTTACTAGGATTAAATGTCAGGAATTGTGAAAAAACTGAGTTTAAATGTATTTGGCTAAGGTGTATGTAACTTCCGACTTCAACTGTACTTTGTCATGTGCACACCTGACTAGAATGACACTGATGTACCACCAAAGGCACACCCCATTTACGTGTGAAAATTGGGAACGATGCAGATTTGGACTGTTTTTCGTGTCCAAAGTTGACCTTTAACAGGAAACCCCCCATCTCTACTGCTACAGGTTATAAAACATGATCAAATATTCATCTCCAATATAACGTCTACTTTGACAGAAGAGCTCTTCATTTCTCTGCTGAGTCGACAGTACTGGTAGTTTAGAAGTCTGTACAGTTCTGTAGAACGTTTAGAGCCCTGACCCTAAACCGGGATAAACTCTGAGCTCTAGTAATAACCACCCAAAACTCCTCCCGACTCTAAGGGCTCTATTCAATCTGTATGGCTGATGTTCAACCAGCTGATAGAAATGTAAAGGCAACGTTCCTGTGTTAGCAGAGACTGCATTCACGGTCAACGCTGCATATGTCAGCTCTCCAATGGGAAATGACCTTTACATTTCTAGCACACCGGTCCTGTAACGCTTCAGCCATCCAGATTAAATACAGCCCTAATTCTAGCTGAGTAACCGAACCCTAAGTAAGTTACACTAACCCCCTAACCAGCCTTAAACTGACCCCTAACCAACCTTAAATGATCCCTAACCCCCTAACCAACCTTAAATGACCCCTAACCAACCTTAAATGACCCCTAACCACCTTAAATGACGCCTACCAGCCTTAAATGACGGCCTAACAGCCTTAAATGACATCTAACCAACCTTTAAATGACCCCTAACCCCCTAACCAACCTTAAATGAGGAAAAGGGAAGGATGAGGAAGGGGGAGAAAGGGTAGGGATGGAGGGAGGGAGGGAGGGAGGAAAGGGGAGGGATGGCATGGATGGAGGAAAGGGGAGGGATGAAGGAAGGGATGGAGGAAGGGAGGGAGGAAAGGAGGGAGGAACTGAGAGAGAGAGAGCGAGAGGAGGGCAGGACAAAGCAGAACACTGGACAGACACCACGAGACAGGTCTCTTCAGGCACAATATTGTTTTTCTTTCGTCCCCCCATCTTAGTTTTGCTACGATATCTCTGAGCCCAGATCACCGCGGAAAACCACACAGTCTGGGTCACCATGGAAACCACACAGCCCAGACTCACCCATGGGAAAACCACCCAGCTCACACTGGAAGCCATCTTAATTCAAGATACATAAAAGGATTTAAAAATGTGGAGAGGTTTCATGGTTTAATGCGATGAAATAAAAAGTAGTTTCCTGTATCCTCTCGGTACATCGGATCAGTGGAATGTTGGGACCAGGTTGGGACCGTGGGTGGGAGTTAGAATGACCAGGTAGAACCAGGGGGACAGTTATGACCAGGGGAGTTAGCATGTCGAAGGCGTCTCCAGTGGCAGGGTTTTATGTTCGTTATGTTTATCTGTCATGTTATTCAGCAGTCTGTCCTCCAGGGCAGAAAGTGGGAGCTCTAGCTCTCTGGTTCCTCCAGGTGTTCTGGGCAGGCAGGGTTGCTGGTGGACCGTGCTGGTACCCCAGGATACTCCTAGGGAAGGGGACAGGCTACGGAGGCCCACCCCACCGAGTGGCATCATGGAAGGGGACAGGCTGCGCAGGCCAACCCCCACCCAGATGGCACCAAGCTGGGGGACAGGCTGCGGAGGCCAACCCCTGATCTGAAGCTGAGCTCCGGGGCAGGCAGCAGGGGTTTTCAGGATGCTGACCAGGCAGAAGGCCTGAGCCACTCTTAGGGATGAAGTTCACCTTGTTACGGTCCGGACACAGGAAGGGAGGAATCTCCTGGAGGGGTCTGGGACTGTAAAACAAACACACACCATTGTCATTCAACACTAATATGACAGATATTTATGGTATTTACTGAGCAGAGCCCTTTTCCCTATATAAGAGGCGTAATTCCAGTATGGCCACAAAAAGGCTGTTCTGAGTTAGCTTCTACTATGGTGGGCTCCAGCTAGTTTATAATGCTCTGAGTTAGCTTCTACTATGTGGGCTCTAGCTAGTTTTAAATGTTCTGAGTTAGCTTCTACTATGGTGGGCTCTAGCTAGTTATAATGCTCTGAGTTAGCTTCTACTATGGTGGGCTCCAGCTAGTTATAATGCTCTGAGTAGCTTCTACTATGGTGGGCTCTAGCTAGTTATAATGCTCTGAGTTAGCTTCTACTATGGTGGGCTCCAGCTAGTTTTAATGCTCTGAGTTAGCTTCTACTATGGTGGGCTCTAGCTAGTTTTAATGTTCTGAGTTAGCTTCTACTATGGTGGGCTCTAGCTAGTTATAATGCTCTGAGTTAGCTTCTACTATGGTGGGCTCTAGCTAGTTATAATGCTCTGAGTTAGCTTCTACTATGGTGGGCTCCAGCTAGTTTTAATGCTCTGAGGTTAGCTTCTACTATGGTGGGCTCTAGCTAGTTTTAATGTTCTGAGTTAGCTTCTACTATGGTGGGCTCTAGCTAGTTATAATGCTCTGAGTTAGCTTCTACTATGGTGGGCTCTAGCTAGTTATAATGCTCTGAGTTAGCTTCTACTATGGTGGGCTCCAGCTAGTTTTAATGCTCTGAGTTAGCTTCTACTATCGTGGGCTCTAGCTAGTTATAATGCTCTGAGTTAGCTTCTACTATGGTGGGCTCTAGCTAGTTATAATGCTCTGAGTTAGCTTCTACTATGGTGGGCTCCAGCTAGTTTAATGCTCTGAGTTAGCTTCTACTATCGTGGGCTCCAGCTAGTATAATGCTCTGAGTTAGCTTCTACTATGGTGGGCTCCAGCTAGTTATTAATGCTCTGAGTTAGCTTCTACTATGGTGGGCTGCAGCTAGTTTTAATGTTTCTGAGTTAGCTTCTACTATGGTGGGCTCTAGCTAGTTATAATGCTCTGAGTTAGCTTCTACTATGGTGGGCTCAGCTAGTTATAATGCTCTGAGTTAGCTTCTACTATGGTGGGCTCTAGCTAGTTATAATGCTCTGAGTTAGCTTCTACTATGGTGGGCTCCAGCTAGTTTTAATGCTCTGAGTTAGCTTCTACTATGGTGGGCTCTAGCTAGTTTTAATGTTCTGAGTTAGCTTCTACTATGGTGGGCTCTAGCTAGTTATAATGCTCTGAGTTAGCTTCTACTATGGTGGGCTCTAGCTAGTTATAATGCTCTGAGTTAGCTTCTACTATGGTGGGCTCCAGCTAGTTTTAATGCTCTGAGTTAGCTTCTACTATGGTGGGCTCTAGCTAGTTTTAATGTTCTGAGTTAGCTTCTACTATGGTGGGCTCTAGCTAGTTATAATGCTCTGAGTTAGCTTCTACTATGGTGGGCTCTAGCTAGTTATAATGCTCTGAGTTAGCTTCTACTATGGTGGGCTCCAGCTAGTTTTAATGCTCTGAGTTAGCTTCTACTATCGTGGGCTCTAGCTAGTTATAATGCTCTGAGTTAGCTTCTACTATGGTGGGCTCTAGCTAGTTATAATGCTCTGAGTTAGCTTCTACTATGGTGGGCTCCAGCTAGTTTTAATGCTCTGAGTTAGCTTCTACTATCGTGGGCTCCAGCTAGTTATAATGCTCTGAGTTAGCTTCTACTATGGTGGGCTCCAGCTAGTTATAATGCTCTGAGTTAGCTTCTACTATGGTGGGCTGCAGCTAGTTTTAATGTTCTCAGTTAGCTTCTACTATGGTGGGCTCCAGCTAGTTTTAATGCTCTGAGTTAGCTTCTACTATGGTGGGCTCCAGCTAGTTATAATGCTCTCAGTTAGCTTCTACTTTGATATTACCTGCCGCAAGTGATATGGCGGAAACAATGTGTGGGGGAGGCTGATATGTTAGGAGGAATATGGGGAGGCTGATATGTTAGGAGGAGAGGCTGATCTGTTAGGAGGATATGGGGAGGCTGATCTGTTAGGAGGATATGGGGAGGCTGATATGTTCAGGAGGATATGGGGAGGCTGATCTGTCAGGAGGATATGGGGAGGCTGATATGTTAGGAGGATATGGGGAGGCTGATCTGCTTAGGAGGATATGGGGAGGCTGATCTTTTAGGAGGATATGGGGAGGCTGATCTGTTAGGAGGATATGGGGAGGCTGATATGTTCAGGAGGATATGGGGGAGGCTGATCTGTCAGGAGGATATGGGGAGGCTGATATGTTAGGAGGATATGGGGAGGGCTGATCTGTTAGGAGGATATGGGGAGGCTGCTATGTTCGAGGGAGGATATGGGAGGCTGATATGTCAGGAGGATATGGGGAGGCTGATCTGTTAGGAGGATATGGGGAGGCTGATATGTTCAGGAGGATATGGGGAGGTGATATGTCAGGAGGCTATGGGAGGCTGATATGTCAGGAGGATAGTGGGGAGGCTGATATGTTCAGGAGGATATGGGGAGGCGGATATGCAGGAGGATATGGGGAGGCTGATATGTTAGGAGGCTATGGGGAGGATATGGGGGAGGCTGATATGTTAGGAGGATGGGGAGGATATGGGGAGGCTTATATGTTAGGAGGATATGGGGAGGCTGATATGTTAGGAGGATATGGGGAGGGCTGATCTGTTAGGAGGATATGGGGAGGCTGATATGTTAGGAGGATATGGGGAGGCTGATATGTCAGGAGGATATGGGGAGGAGGCTGATCTGTTAGGAGGATATGGGGGAGGCTGATATGTTCAGGAGGATATGGGGAGGTGATATGTCAGGAGGATATGGGGGAGGCTGATATGTCAGGAGGATTAGGGGAGGCTGATATGTTCAGGAGGGATATGGGGTAGGCTGATATGTCAGGAGGATATGTGGGAGGCTGATATGTTAGGAGGCTATGGGGAGGATATGGGGAGGCTGATATGTTAGGAGGATATGGGGAGGATATGGGGAGGCTGATATGTTAGGAGGATATGGGGAGGCTGATATGTTAGGAGGATATGGGGGAGGCTGATATGTTAGGAGGATATGGGGAGGCTGATATGTTAGGAGGATGTGGGAGGCTGATCGGTTAGGAGGATACGGGGAGGCTGATCTGTCAGGAGGATATGGGGAGGCTGATATGTTGGAGGATATGGGGAGGCTGATCTGTTAGGAGGATATGGTGGAGGCTGATCTGTTAGGAGGATATGGGGAGGCTGATATGTCAGGAGATATGGGGAAGCTGATATGTTCAGGAGGATATGGGAGGGCTGATATGTCAGGAGGATATGGGGAGGCTGATATGTCAGGAGGATGTGTATGCATGTGTCTGTGCCAATGTTTGTGTTGCTTCACAGTCCCCGCTGTTCCATAAGGTGTATTTTATCTGTTTTTTAAATCTGATTCTACTGCTTGCATCAGTTACCTGATGTGGAATAGAGTTTCCATGTAGTCATGGCTCTATTGTAGTACTGTGCTCCTCCCATAGTCTGTTCTGGACTTGGGGACTGTGAAGAGACCTCGTGGTGGCATGTCTTGTGGGGTATACATGGGTGTCTGAGCTGTGTGCCAGTAGTTTAAACAGACCTCTGGTGGCATGTCATTGTGGGGTATGCATGGGTGTCTGAGCTGAATGCCAGTAGTTTAAACAGACCTCTTGGTGGCATGTCTTGTGGGGTATGGATGGGTGTCTGAGCTGAATGCCAGTAGTTTAAAACAGACCATCTGGTGGCATGTCTTGTGGGGTATGGATGGGTGTCTGAGCTGAATGCCAGTAGTTTAAACAGACCTCTGGTGGCATGTCTTGTGGGGTATGGATGGGTGTCTGAGCTGTGCCCCAGTCAGTTTTAAACAGACCTCTGGTGGCATGTCTTGTGGGTATGGGATGGTGTCTGAGCTGTGTGCCAGTAGTTTAGACAGACAGCTCTGTGCATTCAACATGTCAATACCTCTCACAAACAAAGTAGTGATGAAGTCAATCTCTCCTCCACTTTGAGCCAGGAGAGATTGGCATGCATATTATTAATGTTAGCTCTCTGTGTACATCCAAGGGCCAGCCGTGCTGCCCTGTTCTGAGACAATTGCAATTTTCCTAAGTCCTTTTTTGTGGCACCTGACCACACGACTGAACAGTAGTCCAGATGTGACAAATCTAGGGCCTGTAGGACCTGCCTTGTTGATAGTGTTGTTAAGGCAGAGCAGAGCTTTATTATGGACAGACTTTTCCCCATCTTAGCTACTACTGCATCAATATGTTTTGACCATGACAGTTTACAATCCAGGGTAACTCCAAGAAGTTTAGTCACCTCAACTTGCTCAATTTACACATTGTTCATTACAAGATTTAGTTGAGGTTTAGGTTTTAGTGAGTGTTTTGTTCAAAATACAATGCTTTTAGTTTTAGAAATATTTAGGGCTAACTTATTCCTTGCCACCCACTCTGAAACTAACTGCAGATCTTTGTTGAGTGTTGCAGTCATTTCAGTCGCTGTAGTAACTGACGTGCTATACTGTTGAGTTGTCTGCATACATAAACACTCTGTCTTTACTCAAAGTCAGTGGCATGTCGTTAGTAAAAATTTTTAAAAGCAAGGGGCCTAAACAGCTACCCTGGGGAATTCCTGATTCTAACTGGATTATATTTTATAGGCTTCCATTAAAGGACACCCTCTGTGTTCTGTTAGACAAGTAACTCTTTATCCACATTATAGCAGGGGTGTAAAGCCATTATAGCAGGGAGTGTAAAGCCATAACACATACATTTTTCCAGCAGCAGACTATGATCAATAATGTCAAAAGCTGCACATAAGTCTAACAAGACAGCCTCCATAATCATTTTAATCCTCAATTTATCTCAGCCAATCCTCAGTCATTTGTGTAAGTGCTGTGCTTGTTGAGTGTCCTTCCCTATAAGCGTGCTGAAATTCGGTTGTCAATTTGTTTACTGTAAAATAGCATTGTATCTGGTCAAAAAAAAATTCCAGAAGTTTACTAAGGGTTGGTAACAGGCTGATTGGTGGGCTATTTGAGCCAGTAAAGGGGGGTTACTATTCTAGGGTAGAGGAATGACTTCAGCTTCCCTCCAGGCCTGAGGGCACACACTTTCTAACAGGCTTAAATTGAAGATATGGCTAATAAGAATGGCAATATCGTCCGCTATTATCCTCAGTAATTTTCCATCCAAGTTGTCAGACCCCGCTGGCTTGTCATTGTTAATAGACAACAATACTTTTTTTCACCTCTTCCACACTCACTTTACGGAATTCAAAATTACAACGCTTGTCTTTCATAATTTGGTCAGTTATACTTGGTGTGTAGTTTCAGCATTTGTTGTTGGCATGTCATGCCTAAGTTTTACAATCTTGCAATGGAAAAAAATAATGAAAGTAATATCAGTGGGTTTAGTGATGAATGAGCCATCTGATTCAATGAATGAAGGAGCTGAGTTTGCCTTTTTGCCCAACATTTCATTGAAGGGGCTCCAAAGCTTTTACCATCATTCTTTATGTCATTTATCTTTGTTTTCATATTGTAAGTTCTTCTTTTAATTCAGTTTAGTCACATGATTCCTTCATTTGCAGTACGTTTACCAATCGGTTGTGCAGCCAGACCTATATGCCTTTCCTTTTTCCTCATCCCTCTCAACCATAAAATGTTTCAATCCCTCATCAAATCCACGGGGATTTTAACCGTTTTTACAGTCATTTTCTTAATGGGTGCTTATTAGTAACTGGAATCAATTTCATAAATGTGTCCAGTGCAGCGTCTGGTTGCTCCTCATTACACACCACAGACCAGCACATATTCTTCATATCATCAACATATGAAACCTATTGTATGACCTCTTATACACTATATTAGGCCCAGCCTTTGGAACTTTGGTTTCCTAGATATGGCTACTATATTGTGATCACTACATCCTATGGATTTGGATAAGGCGTTGAGGAATTGTTGTTAATGTGTATTGTTATTATGATATTTTAAATGAGAAAGGAGAGGTCAGGGGTTAGGGTCAGGGGTTAGGGTGCACTCTCACAGCCCTCAGGATGTTTAGGGTCAGGGGTTAGGGTTAGGGGTTAGGGGTCAGGGGTTAGGGGTTAGGGTCAGGGTTAGGGTGTACTCTCACAGCCCTCAGGATGGTTAGGGTTAGGGGTTAGGGTAGGGGTTAGGGGGTTAGGGTCAGGGGTTAGGGTCAGGGGTTAGGGGTTAGGGTGTACTCTCACAGCCCTCAGGACGTTTAGGTTCAGGGGTTAGGGGTTAGGGTCAGGGGTTAGGGTGTACTCAGCCCTCAGGATGTTTAGGGTAAGGGGTTAGGGTCAGGGGTTAGGGTCAGGGGGTTAGGGTCAGGGGTTAGGGTCAGGGGTTAGGGTGTACTCTCACAGCCCTCAGGATGTTTAGGGTCAGGGGTTAGGGTTAGGGGTTAGGGTCAGGGGTTAGGGTGTACTCTCACAGCCCTCAGGATGTTTAGGGTCAGGGGTTAGGGTCAGGGGTTAGGGGTCAGGGGTTAGGGTCAGGGGTTAGGGGTTAGGGTGTACTCTCACAGCCCTCAGGACGTTTAGGGTTAGGGGTTAGGGTCAGGGGTTAAGGTTAGGGGTTAGGGTCAGGGGTTAGGGTTAGGGGTTAGGGGTTAGGTTCAGGGTTTAGGGTTAGGCTGTACTCACAGCCCTCAGGACGTTTAGGGTTAGGGGTCAGGGGTTAGGGGTCAGGGGTTAGGGTTAGGGGTTAGGCTGTACTCACAGTGACTCCTCAAAGACCTTGACCTTCTCACAGCCCTCAGGATGGTTAGGGTTAGGGGTTAGGGGTTAGGGTTAGGGTCAGGGGTTAGGGTCAGGGTTTAGGCTGTACTCACAGTGACTCCTCAAAGACCTTGACCTTCTCACAGCCCTCCGGCGGCTCCCTCTTGAACATGTAGCTGTTGTTGGGCTTCGGAGACGCTGCATACTGGAGAGGAGAGCAGGGACCCAGATCTGAGGACAGACAGACAGACAGGCAGGCAGGCAGGCAGGCAGGCAGGCAGGCAGGCAGGCAGGCAGGCAGGCAGGCAGGCAGGCAGCAGGCAGACAGACAGACAGACAGACAGACAGACAGACAGACAGACAGACAGACAGACAGACAGAGAGAGGACAGACAGACAGACAGACAGACAGACAGACAGACAGACAGACAGACAGACAGAGAGCAGGTCAGTCACAATATTCAGGGTGAGGGGGACAAAGCTATGGATGTGTGTGTGTGTGTGTGTGTGTGTGTGTACCTTTCTCCTCTGCGGGGTAGGGGCTGCCTCCTCCCATATCGTTGAGGATGGTGAGGTAGGAGGGAGAGATGGAGTCGGGCCGGCTGCTTGCTGTTGCTATGCTTACCGCCCCCGAGGCCCCCCCCTGAGGGGGTCTGCGTGTCGATGCTTCGGGTGGAGCTGCTGCGCTGGAGGGGGATGGGTGGGGGGGCGCGGTGCCCGTCTGGGACATCCTGGGGCTGAACCCAAAAGCACACATAAATAATAACACTTGATTTGTGGTGTGTGTGTGTGTGTGTGTGTCTGTGTGTGTGTGTGTCTGTGTGTGTGTGTGTGTGTGTGTGGTGTGTGTGTGTGTGTGTGTGGTGTGTGTGTGTGTGTGTGTGTGTGTGTGTGGTCTGTGTGTGTGTGTGTGTTGTGTGTGGGTGTGTGTGTGTGTGTGTGTGTGTGTGTGTGTGTGTGTGTGTGTGTGTGTGTGAACGAGGACTCACAATAATGACCTCATCTCGTAGTTGCGGTGTATCGCGGATGATGATGCGTTCGATCTCCTGGTTGAGACCCTCCACGCTGTTCCGGAAGCGCGGCGCCGTCGACTTGGGGACGGGGATCAGGATGGTCTTATTGGGCATCTGGGCCTTACATACAGACAGGGGAAAGGTTAGTGGTAGAGTTAGGGTTAACCCTTAGAGATGGGGTTAGGGTTAACCTGAGAGATGGGGTTAGGGTTAACCCTTAAGAGATGGGGTTAGGGTTAACCCTGAGAGATGGGGTAAGGGTTAACCCTTAGAGATGGGGTTAGGGTTAACCCTGAGAGATGGAGTTAGGGTTAACCCTTAGAGATGGGGTTAGGTTAACCCTGAGAGATGGGGTTAGGGTTAACCCTTAGAGATGGGGTTAGGGTTAACCCTGAGAGATGGGGTAAGGGTTAACCCTTAGAGATGGGTTAGGGTTAACCCTGAGAGATGGGGTTAGGGTTAACCCTTAGACATGGGTTAGGGTTAACCCTTAGAGATGGGGTTAGGGTTAACCCTTAGAGATGGGGTTAGGGTTACCCTTAGAGATGGGGTTAGGGTTAACCCTTAGAGATGGGTTAACCCTTATTCGGCATCTGGGCCTAGAGACACAGAGAGAGAAACCCTGTCTCCCATTCTGCTACACCTTCACAATACACAGAGAAACCCTGTCTATAGCTATCATCCTTCACACAATAGCACAGAGAAACCCTGTCTACTGCTACACCGTTCACAATACACAGAGAAACCCTGTCTACTGCTACACCTTCACAATACACAGAGAAACCCTGTCTACCATACTGCTACACCTATCACAATACACAGAGAAAACCCTGTCTACTGCTACACACTTCACAATACACAGAGAAACCCTGTCTACTGCTACACCTTCACAATACACAGAGAACCCTGTCCCCCATACTGCTTACACCTTCACAATACACAGAGAACCCTGTCCCCATACTGCTACACCTTCACAATACACAGAGAAACCCTGTCTACCATACTGCTACACCTTCACAATACACAGAGAAACCCTGTCCCCCATACTGCTACACCTTCACAATACACAGAAGAGAAACCCTGTCTACCATACTGCTACACCTTCACAATACACAGAGAAAACCCTGTCCCCATACTGCTACACCTTCACAATACACAGAGAAAACCCTGTCCCCATACTGCCTACACCTTCACAATACACAGAGAAAACCCTGTCTACTGCACACCTTCACAATACACGAGAAACCCTGTCTACTGCTACACCTTCACAATACACAGAGAAACCCTGTCCCCCATACTGCTACACCTATCACAATACACAGAGAAACCCTGTCTACTGCTACACCTCACATACACGAGAAACCCTGTCTACCATACTGCTACACCTTCACAATACACAGAGAAACCCTGTCCCCCATACTGCTACACCTTCACAATACACAGAGAAACCCTGTCTACCATCCTGCTACACCTTCACAATACACAGAGCACCCTGTCCCCCATACTGCTACACCTTCACAATACACAGAGAAACCCTGTCTACTGCTACACCTTCACCAATACACAGAGAGAAACCCTGTCCCCCATACTGCTACACCTTCACAATTACACAGAGAAACCCTGTCTACTGCTACACCTTCACAATACACAGGAAACTCTGTCTACCATACTGTACACCTTCACAATACACAGAGAAAACCCTGTCCCCCCATACTGCTACACCTTCACAATACACAGAGAAACCCTGTCCCCATACTGCTACACCTTCACAATACACAGAGAACCCTGTCTATACCATACTGCTACACCTTCACAATACACAGAGAAACCCTGTCTACTGCTACACCTTCACAATACACAGAGAAACCCTGTGCTACCATACTGCTACACCTTCACAATACACAGAGAAACCCTGTCTACTGGCTACACCTTCACAATACACAGAGAAACCCTGTCCCCCATACTGCTACACCTTCACAATACACAGAGAAACCCTGTCCCCATACTGCTACACCTTCACAATACACAGAGAAACCCTGTCTACTGCTACACCTTCACAATACACAGAGAAACCCTGTCCCCCATACTTGCTACCCTTCACAATACCAGAGAAACCCTGTCTATGCTACAAAACACTTCACAATACACAGAGAAACCCTGTCCCCCATACTGCTACACCTTCACAATACACAGAGAAACCCTGTCTACCATACTGCTACACCTTCACAATACACAGAGACACCCTGTCCCCCATACTGCTACACCTTCACAATACACAGAGAAACCCTGTCTACTGCTACACCTTCACAATACACAGAGAAACCCTGTCTACCATACTGCTACCACCTTCACAATACACAGAGAAACCCTGTCTCCCATTCTGCTACACCTTCACAATACACAGAGAAACCCTGTCTACTGCTACACCTTCACAATACACAGAGAAACCCTGTCCCCATACTGCTACACACCTTCACAATACACAGAGAAACCCTGTCCCCATACTGCTACACCTTCACAATACACAGAGAAACCCTGTCTACTGCTACAACCTTCACAATACACAGAGAAACCCTGTCTACCATACTGCTACACCTTCACAATACACAGAGAAACCCTGTCTACCATACTGCTACACCTTCACAATACACAGAGAAACCCTGTCTACCATACTGCTACACCTTCACAATACACAGAGAAACCCTGTCTACTGCTACACCTTCACAATACACAGAGAAACCCTGTCTACTGCTACACCTTCACAATACACAGAGAAACCCTGTCCCCCATACTGCTACCCCTTCACAATACACAGAGAAACCCTGCCTACTGCTACACCTTCACAATACACAGAGAAACCCTGTCCCCATACTGCTACACCTTCACAATACACAGAGAAACCCTGTCTACTGCTACACCTTCACAATACACAGAGAAACCCTGTCCCCATACTGCTACACCTTCACAATACACAGAGAAACCCTGTCTCCATACTGCTACACCTTCACAATACACAGAGAAACCCTGTCTACCATTCTGCTACACCTTCACAATACACGAGAAACCCTGTCTACCATACTGCTACACCTTCACAATACCTAGAGAAACCCTGTCTACTACTGCTACACCTTCACAATACACAAAGAAACCCTGTCCCCCATACTGCTACACCTTCACAATACACAGAGAAACCCTGTCTACTGCTACACCCACATTCACAATACACAGAGAAACCCTGTCTACTGCTACACCTTCACAATACACAGAGAAACCCTGTCTACTGCTACACCTTCACAATACACAGAGAAACCCTGTCTACCATACTGCTACACCTACACTTCACAATACACAGAGAAACCCTGTCCCCCATACTGCTACACCTTCACAATACACAGAGAAACCCTGTCCCCCTACCGCTACCCTTCACAATACACAGAGAAACCCTGTCTACCATACTGCTACACCTTCACAATACACAGAGAAACCCTGTCCCCATACTGCTACACCTTCACAATACACAGAGAAACCCTGTCTACCATACTGCTACACCTTCACAATACACAGAGAAACCCTGTCTACTGCTACACCTTCACAATACACAGAGAAACCCTGTCTACTGCTACACCTTCACAATACACAGAAACCCTGTCCCCCATACTGCTACACCTTCACAATACACAGAGAAACCCTGTCCCCATACTGCTACACCTTCACAATACACAGAGAAACCCTGTCTACCATACTGCTACACCTTCACAATACACAGAGAAACCCTGTCTACCATACTGCTACACCTTCACAATACACAGAGAAACCCTGTCCCCCATACTGCTACACCTTCACAATACACAGAGAAACCCTGTCTACCATACTGCTACACCTTCACAATACACAGAGAAACCCTGTCTACCATACTGCTACACCTTCACAATACACAGAGAAACCCTGTCTACTGCTACACCTTCACAATACACAGAGAAACCCTGTCCCCCATACTGCTACAACTGCTACCTTCACAATACACAGAGAAACCCTGTCTACTGCTACAACCTTCACAATACACAGAGAAACTCTGTCTACCATACTGCTACAACCTTCACAATACACAGAGAAACCCTGTCCCCCATACTGCTACACCCTTCACAATACACAGAGAAACCCTGTCTACTGCTACACCTTCACAATACACAGAGAAACCCTGTCCCCCATACTGCTACACCTTCACAATACACAGAGAAACCCTGTCTACTGCTACACCTCACAATACACAGAAGAACACTGTCCCCCATACTGCTGCTACACCTTCACAATACACAGAGAAACCCTGTCTACCATACTGCTACACCTTCACAATACACAGAGAAACCCTGTCTACTGCTACACCTTCACAATACACAGAGAAACTCTGTCCCCATACTGCTACACCTTCACAATACACAGAGAAACCCTGTCCCCCATACTGCTACAACACTTCACAATACACAGAGAAACCCTGTCCCCCTACTGCTACTAGCTGCTACACCTTCACAATACACAGAGAAACCCTGTCTACTGCTACACCTTCACAATACACAGAGAAACCCTGTCTACTGCTACACCTTCACAATACACAGAGAAACCCTGTCTACTGCTACACCTTCACAATACACAAGAAACCCTGTCCCCCATACTGCTACACCTTCACAATACACAGAGAAACCCTGTCCCCATACTGCTACAACCTTCACAATACACAGAGAACCCTGTCTACCATACTGCTACACCTTCACAATACACAGAGAAACCCTGTCTACCATACTGCTACACCTTCACAATACACAGAGAAACCCTGTCTACTGCTACACCCTTCACAATACACAGAAAACCCTGTCCCCCATACTGCTACACCCTTCACAATACACAGAGAAACCCTGTCTACCATACTGCTACAACAAAAAGAAAAACTGCTACACCTTCACAATACACAGAGAAACCCTGTCCCCATACTGCTACACCTTCACAATACACAGAGAAACCCTGTCCCCATACTGCTACAAACGACTTCACAATACACAGAGAAACCCTGTCCCCCATACTGCTACACACCTTCACAATACACAGAGAAACCCTGTCCCCATACTGCTACACCTTCACAATACACAGAGAAACCCTGTCCCCATACTGCTACACACTTCACATACACAGAGAAACCCTGTCCCCCATACTGCTACACTACTCTCACACATACACAGAGAAACCCTGTCCCCATACTGCTACACCTTCACAATACACAGAGAAACCCTGTCCCCATACTGCTACACCCTTCACAATACACAGAGAAACCCTGTCCCCCATACTGCTACAATTCTCACAACACAAAACCCAGGACACTTCACAATACACAGAGAAACCCTGTCCCCCATACTGCTACACCTTCACAATACACAGAGAAACCCTGTCTACTGCTCACACCTTCACAATACACAGAGAAACCCTGTCCCCATACTGCTACACCTTCACAATACACAGAGAAACCCTGTCCCATACATACTGCTACAACCTTCACAATACACAGAGAAACCCGTCCCCATACTGCTACACCTTCACAATACACAGAGAAACCCTGTCCCCCATACTGCTACACCTTCACAATACACAGAGAAACCCTGTCCCCCATACTGCTACACCTTCACAATACACAGAAACCCTGTCCCCCATACTGCTACACCTTCACAATACACAGAGAAACCCTGTCCCCATACTGCTACACACCCACTTCACAATACACAGAGAAACCCTGTCCCCATACTGCTACACCCTTCACAATACACAGAAACCCTGTCCCCATACTGCTACACCTTCACAATACACAGAGAAACCCTGTCCCCATACTGCTACACCTTCACAATACACAGAGAAACCCTGTCCCCATACTGCTACACCTTCACAATCACAGAGAAACCCTGTCTACCATGCTACACCTTCACAATACACAGAGAAACCCTGTCCCCATACTGCTACTACACACCTTCACAATACACAGAGAAACCCTGTCTACTGCTACACCTTCACAATACCAGAGAAACCCTGTCTACTGCTACACCTTCACAATACACAGAGAAACCCTTCCCCCATACTGCTACACCTTCACAATACACAGAGAAACCCTGTCCCCATACTGCTACACAACTGCTACCTTCACAATACACAGAGAAACCCTGTCCCCTTGCTCCGAGCACGAGGGGGGGGGGGGGGTCGGTGTATGAGTCCAAATCAAAGTATGTGAAACGCATCATGGAGGCCACTTCTCAAACTCCGTTTGTACATAATTTCACGCGTTGATGCAAGTTTTCAGTCATCATCATGCGGATAGTATGCAAAGAAATATGATGCCCGACGTGAAAAATGATGCAACATTATTTGAGCTGAAGTGAGAGAAAATACACCCCTGATTTCAGAATGAAATGTTGCCTGTTTCACATCTTAGAAGTTGCCCGACTACAATTTTATCTTCTTGCTACGTTGATAAATACATGCTGTGTTAATTTTGGGATGTTTACCTGCCTTCGAGCTGTAGATTGCAGCCCATAATAAGTCATTAGGGCTAACTGGCTAGCTACTAGTACTGTAGCTAGCTAGATAGCCACTAAGAATTGTTTAGCTAGCTACCCATGAAGAATTTACATCTATCTTGCATAATATTAGTTTTATGTCATTTTGCCTGTTATACTATCTGGTTAGCTACATTATTCCGATTCACATATAGCTAGCTGATAGTTATGAAGTAAAATGGTTGCTTTGTGTATATCCTGTTCGTCTCTATTGTCACCGTTGTCCAGGCTGGAAGAAGGTTCAGGGATGGATAAGTCCATAGTAAGTCTATTTATTTTTTTTACCTTTATTTAACTAGGCAAGTCAGTTAAGAACAAATTCTTATTTACAATGACGGCCTACAGGGGAACAGTGGGTTAACTGCCTTGTTCAGGGGCAGTACGACAGATTTTTAACTTGTCAGCTCGGGGATTCGATCTTGCAACCTTCGGTTACTAGTCCAACGCTCTAACCACTAGGCTACACTGCCGCCGTCTGTAGGGCTAGGTGGCTAGCTAGCTACCCACAAAAATGTAAATCTACCTATTTAACCATAACCCTTGCATAACATTAGTTTTAGGTTGTTTTTGCCTGTTTAACTAGCTGGCTAGCCAGATTATTACGGTTCACATTTCCAGCTGATTATTATGCAGTAAAACGTTTACTTTGTATGTCTCTTGTTTGGTCTCTTTTGTTGCCTTTGTCGTTGCGGGAAGAGGATCAGGGAATGGGGAGATGCAGCGTGAGATAATACCCGAGGTGGAGTGGGGTCAGGGAAGGTCAGGGAATGGGGAGATGCAGCGTGAGATAATACCCGAGGTGGAGTGGGGTCAGGGAAGGGTCAGGAATGGGAGATGCAGCGTAGATAATACCCGAGGTGGAGTGGGGTCAGGGAAGGATCAGGGAATGGGGAGATGCAGCGTGAGATAATACCCGAGGTGGAGTGGGGTCAGGGAAGGGTCAGGGAATGGGGAGATGCAGCGTGAGATAATACCCGAGGTGGAGTGGGGTCAGGGAAGGATCAGGAATGGGGAGATGCAGCGTGAGATAATACCCAAGGTGGAGTGGGGTCAGGGAAGGATCAGGGAATGGGGAGATGCAGCGTGAGATAATACACGAGGTGGAGTGCGAGAGCTTCTCAAATGTATCGTTTTATACATTCTCCCCACACTCTCGTCCTGACAAGAACGCACTCAAAAGAATATGGTAGGAGAATGTACTCAGAGCATCAGAATGTGGAGAACGGCAGTATGAATACTGAGAAACAACCAGAGAAACCATGTCTACCATACAGTTAGGATGAGGATACACTCTGCAATTAAAGGTTAGGGTACTCTCTATAACTAAAGGTTAGGGTTAGGGTACTCTGTAACTAAAGGTTAGGGTACTCTGTAACTAAAGGTTAGGGTACTCTCTGTAACTAAAGGTTAGGGTACTCTCTGTAACTAAAGGTTAGGGTTAGGGTACTCTGTAACTAAGGTTAGGGTACTCTCTGTAACTAAAGGTTAGGGTACTCTCTATAACTAAAGGTTAGGGTTAGGGTACTCTCTGTAACTAAAGGTTAGGGTACTCTCTGTAACTAAAGGTTAGGGTACTCTCTATAACTAAAGGTTAGGGTACTCTCTGTAACTAAAGGTTAGGGTACTCTCTGTAACTAAAGGTTAGGGTACTCTCTGTAACTAAAGGTTAGGGTACTCTCTGTAACTAAAGGTTAGGGTACTCTCTATAACTAAAGGTTAGGGTACTCTCTGTAACTAAAGGTTAGGGTACTCTCTATACTAAAGGTTAGGGTACTCTCTGTAACTAAAGGTTAGGGTATTCTCTATAACTAAAGGTTAGGGTACTCTCTGTAACTAAAGGTTAGGGTACTCTCTATAACTAAAGGTTAGGGTACTCTCTATAACTAAAGGTTAGGGTTAGGGTACTCTCTGTAACTAAAGGTTAGGGTACTCTCTATAACTAAAGGTTAGGGTACTCTCTATAACTAAAGGTTAGGGTACTCTCTGTAACTAAAGGTTAGGGTACTCTCTATAACTAAAGGTTAGGGTACTCTCTGTAACTAAAGGTTAGGGTTAGGGTACTCTCTGTAACTAAAGGTTAGGGTACTCTCTGTAACTAAAGGTTAGGGTTAGGGTACTCTCTGTAACTAAAGGTTAGGATACTCTCTGTAACTAAACGTTAGGGTACTCTCTATAACTAAAGGTTAGGGTTAGGGTACTCTCTGTAACTAAAGGTTAGGGTACTCTCTATAACTAAAGGTTAGGGTACTCTCTGTAACTAAGGTTAGGGTTAGGGTATCTCTGTAACTAAAGGTTAGGGTTCTCTCTGTAACTAAATGTTAGGGTACTCTCTGTAACTAAAGGTTAGGGTTAGGGTACTCTCTGTAACTAAAGGTTAGGGTACTCTCTATAACTAAAGGTTAGGGTACTCTCTGTAACTAAAGGTTAGGGTTAGGGTACTCTATAACTAAAGGTTAGGGTACTCTCTGTAACTAAAGGTTAGGGTTAGGGTACTCTCTGTAACTAAAGGTTAGGGTACTCTCTATAACTAAAGGTTAGGGTACTCTCTGTAACTAAAGGTTAGGGTACTCTCTATAACTAAAGGTTAGGGTACTCTCTGTAACTAAAGGTTAGGGTACTCTCTGTAACTAAAGGTTAGGGTTGGGGTACTCTCTGTAACTAAAGTTAGGGTACTCTCTGTAACTAAAGGTTAGGGTTAGGGTACTCTCTGTAACTAAAGGTTAGGGTACTCTCTGTAACTAAAGGTTAGGGTACTCTCTATAACTAAAGGTTAGGGTACTCTCTGTAACTAAAGGTTAGGGTACTCTCTGTAACTAAAGGTTAGGGTACTCTCTGTAACTAAAGGTTAGGGTACTCTCTGTAACTAAAGGTTAGGGTACTCTCTGTAACTAAAGGTTAGGGTACTCTCTATAACTAAAGGTTAGGGTACTCTCTGTAACTAAAGGTTAGGGTACTCTCTATAACTAAAGGTTAGGGTACTCTCTGTAACTAAAGGTTAGGGTACTCTCTGTAACTAAAGGTTAGGGTACTCTCTGTAACTAAAGGTTAGGGTACTCTCTATAACTAAAGGTTAGGGTTAGGGTACTCTGTAACTAAAGGTTAGGGTACTCTCTATAACTAAAGGTTAGGGTACTCTCTATAACTAAAGGTTAGGGTACTCTCTATAACTAAAGGTTAGGGTACTCTCTGTAACTAAAAGTTAGGGTATTCTCTGTAACTAAAGGTTAGGGTACTCTCTGTAACTAAAGGTTAGGGTTAGGGTACTCTCTGTAACTAAAGGTTAGGGTACTCTCTGTAACTAAAGGTTAGGGTACTCTCTGTAACTAAAGGTTAGGGTTAGGGTATTCTCTATAACTAAAGGTCAGGGTACTCTCTGTAACTAAAGGTTAGGGTACTCTCTATAACTAAAGGTTAGGGTTAGGGTACTCTCTATAACTAAAGGTTAGGGTACTCTCTATAACTAAAGGTTAGGGTACTCTCTATAACTAAAGGTTAGGGTACTCTCTGTAACTAAAGGTTAGGGTTAGGGTACTCTCTGTAACTCAAGGTTAGGGTACTCTCTATAACTAAAGGTCAGGGTACTCTCTATAACTAAAGGTTAGGGTACTCTCTGTAACTAAAGGTTAGGGTACTCTCTGTAACTAAAGGTTAGGGTTAGGGTACTCTCTGTAACTAAAGGTTAGGGTACTCTCTATAACTAAAGGTTAGGGTACTCTCTATAACTAAAGGTTAGGGTACTCTCTGTAACTAAAGGTTAGGGTACTCTCTATAACTAAAGGTTAGGGTACTCTCTGTAACTAAAGGTTAGGGTACTCTCTGTAACTAAAGGTTAGGGTACTCTCTGTAACTAAAGGTTAGGGTACTCTCTGTAACTAAAGGTTAGGGTTAGGGTACTCTCTGTAACTAAAGGTTAGGGTACTCTCTGTAACTAAATGTTAGGGTACTCTGTAACTAAAGGTTAGGGTACTCTCTGTAACTAAAGGTTAGGGTACTCTCTATAACTAAAGGTTAGGGTACTCTCTATAACTAAAGGTTAGGGTACTCTCTGTAACTAAAGGTTAGGGTTAGGGTACTCTCTATAACTAAAGGTTAGGGTACTCTCTATAACTAAAGGTTAGGGTACTCTCTGTAACTAAAGGTTAGGGTACTCTCTGTAACTAAAGGTTAGGGTACTCTCTGTAACTAAAGGTTAGGGTACTCTCTGTAACTAAAGGTTAAGGTTAGGGTATTCTCTGTAACTAAAGGTTAGGGGAAGGAGTAGATAGAATGAGGCTCAGGGTAGGGTACCTGTGACTGGATGATGGCAGCATGACTACCGTTGAAGGGGGACTTGCGGTCCTTGTCCCTGCGGTGACGGCTGCTGCGCTTACTACGCTGGAGTTGCTGTCGTAATTTAGCAATCTGGAGGAGAGAAGAGTTACTGGGTTAGGGGGTATATTGGTAGGATGTTATCTAATTTAGCAATCTGGAGGAGAGAAGAGTTACTGGGTTAGGGAGTATATTGGTAGGATGTTATCTAAGCACGAAGATGTGGAGAGTCACTATGTTGTAACTATGTTGTAACTATGTTGTCATTATGTTGTCATTATGTTTCACTATGTTGTCATTATGTTGTCACTATGTTGTCATTATGTTGTCATTATGTTGTCACTATGTTGTCACTATGTTGTCATTATGTTGTAACTATGTTGTTATTATGTTGTCACTATGTTGTCACTATGTTGTCACTATGTTGTCAGTATGTTGTCACTATGTTGTCACTATGTTGTTATTATGTTGTCATTATGTTGTCACTATGTTGTCATTATGTTGTTACTATGTTGTCACTATGTTGTCACTATGTTGTTATTATGTTGTCATTATGTTGTCATTATGTTGTCACTATGTTGTAACTATGTTGTCACTATGTTGTTATTATGTTGTTACTATGTTGTCAGTATGTTGTAACTATGTAGTTATTATGTTGTCACTATGTTGTAACTATGTAGTTATTATGTTGTCAATATGTTGTCACTATGTTGTCACTATGTTGTCACTATGTTGTTATTATGTTGTCACTATGTTGTCACTATGTTGTCATTATGTTGTAACTATGTTGTTATTATGTTGTAACTATGTTGTCAGTATGTTGTAACTATGTTGTCAGTATGTTGTTATTATGTTGTCACTATGTTGTCACTATGTTGTTATTATGTTGTCACTATGTTGTTATTATGTTGTCATTATGTTGTCATTATGTTGTCACTATGTTGTAACTATGTTGTCACTATGTTGTAACTATGTTGTCACTATGTTGTTATTATGTTGTTACTATGTTGTCAGTATGTTGTAACTATGTAGTTATTATGTTGTCACTATGTTGTCAGTATGTTGTAACTATGTAGTTATTATGTTGTCACTATGTTGTAACTATGTAGTTATTATGTTGTCACTATGTTGTAACTATGTAGTTATTATGTTGTCACTATGTTGTCACTATGTTGTTATTATGTTGTCACTATGTTGTCACTATGTTGTCATTATGTTGTAACTATGTTGTTATTATGTTGTAACTATGTTGTCAGTATGTTGTAACTATGTTGTCAATATGTTGT
>NW_021823276.1:0-50216 GCF_901001165.1 Salmo trutta
GGAAACTAGTAAATCTCTTAGCAGATAAATGGAAACTAGTAATATCTCTAGCAGATTAAATGGAAACTAGTAAGTCTCTCTAGATAAATGAAACTAGTAATATCTCTAGCAGATAAAATGGAAACTAGTAAATATCCTAGCAATAAAATATAAACTAGTAATATCTCTAGCAGATAAAATGGAAACTATAAATATCTCTAGCAGATTTAAATGGAAACTAGTAATTATCTCTAGCAGATAAAATGGAAACTAGTAAATATCTCTAGCAGATTAAATGGAAACTAGTAATATCTCTAGCAGATAAAATGGAAACTAGTAAATCTCTCTAGCAGATAAAATGGAAACTAGTAAGTATCTGTAGCAGATAAAATGGAAACTAGTAAATATCTCTAGCAGATAAAATGGAAACTAGTAAATATCTCTAGCAGATAAAATGGAAACTAGTATAAATCTCTAGCAGATTAAATGGAAACTAGTAAATATCTCTAGCAGATAAAATGGAAACTAGTAAATATCTCTAGCAGATAAATGGAAACTAGTAAATATCTCTAGCAGATAAAATGGAAACTAGTAAATATCTCTATCGATAAAATGGAAACTAGTAAATATCTCTCTAAAGCAATAAAATGGAAACTATAAATATCTCTAGCAGATAAAATGGAAACTAGTAAATATCTCTAGCAGATAAA
This sequence comes from Salmo trutta, assembly GCF_901001165.1. Taxonomy (NCBI): domain Eukaryota; kingdom Metazoa; phylum Chordata; class Actinopteri; order Salmoniformes; family Salmonidae; genus Salmo; species Salmo trutta. Next base: position 690 of record NW_021823276.1, read on the forward strand.
ATGGAAACTAGTAAATATCTCTACAGATAAAATGGAAACTAGTAAGTATCTGTAGCAGATAAAATGGAAACTAGTAAATCTCTAGCATAAAATGAAACTAGTAAGTATCTCTAGCAGATAAATGGAAACTAGTAAATATCTCTACAGATTAAATGGAACTAGTAAATATCTCTAGCAGATAAATGGAAACTAGTAAATATCTCTAGCATATAAATGGAAACTAGTAAATATCTCTAGCAGATAAAGGAACTAGTAAATATCTCTAGCAGATAAATGGAAACTAGTAAATATCTCTAGCAGATAAATGGAAAACATGTACGATAGGAAATCCTCATAGCCTCCCACTACAACACTACCAGTGGCTGACTGTCTCGAAAAGGGCCAGGAGTTTTCCCCCGTCAACCCAACCTCACCAGACAAAACTCTGGACCTTCAATTTGAAAACCTAACTATAACTTTAGTTTGTTCCTGGTCAGGACAGGTGGGGAAAATCTCTCTTAAATTTAGAAGAATATAATTACTTAATTGTTCCTGGAAGGATTTCAGAGAACTAACTTTATTGGTGAAGATAAAGGGGTTTCCTTCCCTTTACATTCTGATTGGGCCACATTGTAGCTGTTGCATCTACACATGGTAGTGAAATGTGACTCTTATCTGTCCACTGGGTCAGCATTTTGACTACATGTCCTGCTCCATCAATGTATGCAAATGTATTTACACACATCTTAATGCCATAAGTCAATGATTGTAGAATCAGGATGATTTAAATGGTTTCAGTGACCAGATCCGTCTACACTTGGAAGATATCCAGATACAATATTGTCTGACTACCTCCAGAGGTGGTCAGTAAGATCTGATCTCAGTCAGGTGGTCAGGGTTATGGTCAGGGTTAGGGTCAGGGTTAGGGTCAGGTTAGGGTCAGGGTTAGGGCCAGGGTTAGGGCCATGGTTAGGGTCAGGGTTAGGGTCAGGGTTATGGTCAGGTTAGGGTCAGGGTTAGGGCCAGGGTTAGGGCCAGGGTTAGGGTCAGGGTTAGGGCCAGGGTTAGGGTCAGGGTTAGGGTCAGGGTTAGGGCCAGGGTTAGGGTCAGGGTTAGGGTCAGGGTTAGGGCCAGGGTTAGGGCCAGGGTTAGGGTCAGGGTTAGGGCCAGGGTTAGGGCCAGGGTTAGGGTCAGGGTTAGGGCCTGGTTAGGGTCAGGGTTAGGGTCAGGGTTAGGGCCTGGGTTAGGGCCTGGGTTAGGGCCTGGGTTTGGGCCTGGGTTGGCCAGGTTAGGGCCAGGTTAGGGCCAGGGTTAGGGCCATGGTTAGGGTCAGGTTAGGGTCAGGGTTAGGGCCAGGGTTTAGGGCCAGGGTTAGGGCCAGGGTTAGGGCCATGGTTAGGGTCAGGTTAGGGCCAGGGTTAGGGCCAGGGTTATGGCCAGGGTTAGGGTCAGGGTTAGGGCCAGGGTTAGGGCCAGGGTTAGGGTCAGGGTTAGGGCCAGGGTTAGGGCCAGGGTTAGGGTCAGGGTTAGGGCCAGGGTTAGGGTCAGGGTTAGGGCCAGGGTTAGGGTCAGGGTTAGGGTCAGGGTTAGGGCCAGGGTTATGGTCAGGGTTAGGGCCAGGGTTAGGGTCAGGGTTAGGGCCAGGGTTAGGGTCAGGGTTAGGGCCAGGGTTAGGGCCAGGTTAGGGCCAGGGTTAGGGTCAGGTTAGGGCCAGGTTAGGGCCAGGGTTAGGGCCAGGGTTAGGGCCAGGGTTAGGGCCAGGTTAGGGCCAGGGTTAGGGCCAGGGTTAGGGCCAGGGTTAGGGCCAGGGTTAGGGCCAGGGTTAGGGCCAGGGTTAGGGCCAGGGTTAGGGCCAGGGTTAGGGTCAGGGTTAGGGCCAGGGTTAGGGCCAGGGTTAGGGCCAGGGTTAGGGCCAGGGTTAGGGCCTGGGTTAGGGCCAGGGTTAGGGCCTGGGTTAGGGCCTGGGTTAGGCCTGGGTTAGGGCCAGGGTTAGGGCCAGGGTTAGGGCCAGGGTTAGGCCTGGGTTAGGGCCAGGGTTAGGGCCAGGGTTAGGGCCTGGGTTTGGGTTAGGGCCAGGGTTAGGGCCAGGGTTAGGGCCTGGGTTAGGGCCATGGTTAGGGTCAGGGTTAGGGTCAGGGTTAGGGCCAGGGTTATGGTCAGGGTTAGGGCCAGGGTTAGGGCCAGGGTTAGGGTCAGGGTTAGGGTCAGGGTTAGGGCCAGGGTTAGGGTCAGGGTTAGGGCCAGGGTTAGGGCCAGGGTTAGGGCCAGGGTTAGGGCCAGGGTTAGGGCCAGGGTTAGGGCCAGGGTTAGGGCCAGGGTTAGGGCCAGGGTTAGGGTCAGGGTTAGGCCAGGGAACCCCAGAGACTGTAGCCTACTAGGCATGAAGCAGTGGAGGAGGAAGCAGAGTGTTGGGGATACAGAGCTGGGTATGTGATTAACCTTGGTGTGTAGCAGAGCTCTGTAGCAGCCTCACATACTGCATTTCCCAGACTGGAGACTGGAGGAGATTGGAGTTGGGGGGTGTCAGGTGACCGTCAGGCCCACTGTCTGTGAAACCCCAGAGACTGTAGCCTACTAGGCATGAAGCCGTGGAGGAGGAAGCTGGGTAATGTGATTAACCTTGGTGTGTATCCGAGTAGCAGCCCTACAGACTGCATGACTGATAGGAGACTGGACTGGATTGAACTGGACTGGGCTGGACTAGTATGGGCAGGGCTGGACTGTGCTGAACTGGGCTGGACTGGGCTAAACTGGACTGGGCTGGTATGAGGCTGGGGCTGGTGGAGATGCTGTATAATGCTGTATACTCTGGGAGAGGATTACCCACAGAATTAAACCTATTATATAGCCTATATTATATAATACAGTATACGGTATATATCTCTATGGTAACATCACACTCACCTGGTCACACACCCGTCACACAACCACGCTCTTACTTGGTGAGACACACGTGGTTTGTGTTCCAAATGGTACCCTATTCCCTACATAGTGCACTACTCTTGACTAGGACCCCATAGGGCTCTGTTGAAAAGTAGTACACTATACTATAGGGAATAGGGTGCCATTTGGGATGCATGCCTTGGCTGTATAGTGTTCCTGACTGACTGACTCCAGGGTGTTTAGTGGTTAACATGTCATGTGATCCAGTGGAAATGAACCAGTCAGTCTTCATACTATCCCATCCCAGACAGACAGACAGACGCTCACACGACAGGCAGACCTACAGACAGCATACTAAGACAAAATAATATATATATACTGCTCAAAAAAATAAAGGGAAGACTTAAACAACACAATGTAACTCTAAGTCAATCACACTTCTGTGAAATCAAACTGTCCACTTAGGAAGCAACACTGATTGACAATAAATTTCACATGCTGTTGTGCAAATGGAATAGACAACAGGTGGAAATTATACGCAATTAGCAAGACACCCCCAATAAAGGAGTGGTTTCTGCAGGTGTTATCCACAGACCACTTCTCAGTTCCTATGCTTCCTGGCTGATGTTTTGGTCACTTTTGAGTGCTGGCGTTGCTTTCACTCTAGTGGTAGCATGAGACGGAGTCTACAACCCACACAAGTGGCTCAGGTAGTGTAGCTCATCCAGGATGGCACATCAATGCGAGCTGTGGCAAGAAGGTTTGCTGTGTCTGTCAGCGTAGTGTCCAGAGCATGGAGGCGCTACCAGGAGACAGGCCAGTACATCAGGAGACGTGGAGGCCGTAGGAGGGCAACAACCCATCAGCAGGACCGCTACCTCCGCCTTTGTGCAAGGAGGAGCAGGAGGAGCACTGCCAGAGCCCTGCAAAATGACCTCCAGCAGGCCACAAATGTGCATGTGTCTGCTCAAACGGTCAGAAACAGACTCCATGAGGGTGGTATGAGGGCCCGACGTCCACAGGTGGGGGTTGTGATTACAGCCAAACACCGTGCAGGACGTTTGGCATTTGCCAGAGAACACCAAGATTGGCAAATTCGCCACTGGCGCCCTGTGCTCTTCACAGATGAAAGCAGGTTCACACTGACACATGTGACAGACGTGACAGAGTCTGGAGACGCCGTGGAGAACGTTCTGCTGCCTGCAACATCCTCCAGCATGACCGGTTTGGCGGTGGGTGAGTCATGGTGTGGGGTGGCATTTCTTTGGGGGGGAGCACAGCCCTCCATGTGCTCGCCAGAGGTAGCCTGACTGCCATTAGGTACCGAGATGAGATCCTCAGACCCCTTGTGAGACCATATGCTGGTGCGGTTGGCCCTGGGTTCCTCCTAATGCAAGACAATGCTAGACCTCATGTGGCTGGAGTGTGTCAGCAGTTCCTGCAAGAAGAAAGCATTGATGCTATGGATTGGCCCACCCGTTCCCCAGACCTGAAACCAATTGAGCACATCAGGACATCATGTCTCGCTCCATCCACCAACCCACGTTGCACCACAGACTGTCTAGGAGTTGGTGGATGCTTTAGTCCAGGTCTGGGAGAATCCCTCAGGAGACCATCCGCCACCCATCAGGAGTATGCCCAGGCGTTGTAGGGAGATCATACAGGCACGTGGAGGCCACACACACTACTGAGCCTCATTTTGACTTGTTTTAAGGACATTACATCAAAGTTGGATCAGCCTGTAGTTGGTTTTCCACTTTAATTTTGAGTGTGACTTCAAATCCAGACCTCCGTGGGTTGATCAATTGGATTTCCATTGATTCTTTTTGTGTGATTTTGTTGTCAGCACATTCAGCTATGTAAAGATAAAAGTATTTAATAAGATTTTATTTCATCATTCAGATCTAGGATGTTATTTTAGTGTTCCCTTTATTTTTTTGAGCAGTGCATTATATATATTTGAAGTCGGAAGTTTACATACACTTAGGATGGAGTCATTAAAACTCGTTTTTCAACCACTCCACAAATTTCTTGTTAACAAACTATAGTTTTGGGAAGTCGGTTAGGGCATCTACTTTGTGCATGTCACAAGTCATTTTTCCAACAATTGTTTACAGACAGATTATTCCACTTATAATTCACTGTGTCTCAATTCCAGTGGGTCAGAAGTTTACATACACTAAGTTGACTGTGCCTTTAAACAGCTTGGAAAGTTCCAGAAAATGATGGTTTTTGAAGCTTCTGATAGGCTAATTGACATCATTTGAGTCAATTGGAGGTGTACCTGTGGATGTATTTCAAGGCCTACCTTCAAACTCAGTGCCTCTTTGCTTGACATCATGGGAAAATCAAAAGAAAGTCTGGTTCATCCTTGGGAGTAATTTCCAGACGCCGGAAGGTACCACGTTCATCTGTACAAACAATAGTACGCAAGTAGAAACACCATGGGACCATGCAGCCGTCATACCGCTCAGGAAGGACGCGTTCTGTCTCCTAGAGATGAACGTACTTTGGTGCAAAAAGTGCAAATCAATCCCAGAACAACAGCAAAGGACCTTGTGAAGATGCTGGAGGAAACTGGTAAAAAGTATCTATATCCACAGTAAAACAAGTCCTATATCGACATAACCTGAAAGGCCGCTCAGCAAGGAAGAAGCCACTGCTCCAAAACCGCCATAAAAAGCCAGACTACGGTTTGCAACTGCACATGGGGACAAAGATCGTACTTTTTGCGGAAATGTCCGCTGGTCTGATGAAACAAAAATAGAACTGTTTGGCCGTAATGACCATCGTTATGCTTGTTTGGAGGAAAAAGGGGGACGCTTGCAAGCCGAAGAACACCATCCCAACCGTGAAGCACGGGGGTGGCAGCATCATGTTGTGGGGGTGCTTTGCTGCAGGAGGGACTGGTACACTTCACAAAATAGATGGCATCATGAGGAAAGAAAATTATTTGGATATTTGAAGCAACATCTCAAGACATCATTCAGGAAGTTAAAGCTTGGTCACAAATGGGTCTTCTAAATGGACAATGACTCCAAGCATACTTCCAAAGTTGTGGCAAAATGGCTTAAGGACAACAAAGTCAAGGTATTGGAGTGGCCATCACAAAGCCCTGACCTCAATCCTATAGAAAATCTGTGGGCAGAACTGAAAAAGTGTGTGCAAGCAAGAAGGCCTACAATCCTGACTCAGTTACACCAGCTCTGTCAGGAGGAATGCGCCAAAATTCACCCAACTTATTGTGGGAAGCTTGTGAAGATTGATTGGAACTCCAGTGAGATTGATTGGAACTCCAGTGAGAGTGATTGGAACTCCAGTGAGATTGATTGGAACTCCAGTGAGATTGATTGGAACTCCAGTGAGATTGATTGGAACTCCAGTGAGATTGATTGGAACTCCACTGAGATTGATTGTAACTCCAGTGAGATTGATTAGAACTCCAGTGAGATTGATTGGAACTCCAGTGAGATTGATTGGAACTCCACTGAGATTGATTGGAACTTTAGTGAGATTGATTGGAACTCCAGTGAGATTGATTGGAACTCCAGTGAGATTGATTGGAACTCCAGTGAGATTGATTGGAACTCCAGTGAGATTGATTGGAACTCCACTGAGATTGATTGTAACTCCAGTGAGATTGATTAGAACTCCAGTGAGATTGATTGGAACTCCATGAGATTGATTGGAACTCCACTGAGATTGATTGGAACTTTAGTGAGATTGATTGGAACTCCAGTGAGATTGATTGGAACTCCAGTGAGATTGATTGGAACTCCAGTGAGATTGATTGGAACTCCAGTGAGATTGATTGGAACTCCAGTGAGATTGATTGGAACTCCAGTGAGATTGATTGGAACTCCAGTGAGATTGATTGGAACTCCACTGAGATTGATTGGAACTTTAGTGAGATTGATTGGAACTCCAGTGAGATTGATTGGAACTCCAGTGAGATTGATTGGAACTCCAGTGAGATTGATTGGAACTCCAGTGAGATTGTTTGGAACTCCAGTGAGATTGATTGGAACTCCACTGAGATTGATTGGAACTCCAGTGAGATTGATTGGAACTCCAGTGAGATTGATTGGAACTCCAGTGAGATTGATTGGAACTCCAGTGAGATTGATTGGCCACACATTCAGTAGCACCTGTGTTCTTTTAGCATCAGTAAAGCATGTTGCATTGACTGCCTGCTGTATGTTACCTTGTGAACTGACGGTGTAATTTACAGTTACCTTAGTTCACCAGGTTGTTTATCATCCTCACAACGACACACTGTCACACACACACACACACACACACACACACACACACACACACACACACACACACACACAGCACACACACACACACACACACACACACACACACTGTGAAGCTCATCTACCGATACACACCAAAGACAGTAGTCTATTTTTCACCTTAGTTGCCAGTGCCAGTCAGTGTGTGATGTGATATTTTATTCACCACTATCCTGGTATGATCAAGCGGTAATTATTGCACATTAATATTAGTTTCTATTTTACTTTAATATGGGGTGCACAAGTGTCTGTTCATCACACTGTATGTACGTTGATGAATGTTGACAGTCCATACTGTTGGACCATGACTCACACCAGCACAGTGAATTACAGGCTTCGTCCCAAATGGCCCCTATTCTCTTTTGACCCTCTGGTCAAACATAGTGACAATTTGGAGAATAGGGTTCCATTTGGGACACACAGACGCAGCTAAAAGGAAGCTCTCTGTCAGAAACATCTCTCTCGCTCAGAGTGGTTGTGGTTCCCAGTGAGACTAGGAGCTTCGAAGCTTTTTAGGACTTCAGTTCTCCCTTCATCTGATATGTGAACTCTCTCTTTAACAGTGACCTTAAAAACGTTTTTGCATTTGAATTTGCTATGTATGTACAATAGTTATTAGCTAAATCGTGCCAAATAAAGGTTCCTAAAGATCAATTAATATCTCTCTCCCCTCTCCAATCCCCCTCCTCTCTCTCTCTCTCTCTCTCTCTCTCTGTCTCTCTCTCTCTCTCTGTCCCTCAGTGAGGGGATGTTCTAGATGGACAAGGTTGCAGCGCCTCACTGACCCAGAGAAGCCCAAGTCCCAAGGAGAGAGGATCCTGAGCCCCCAGGGAGACGCCTGGCCTGCAGGGGCAGGAGAGAGATCCTGAAGCTCCAGGGAGACGGCCTGGCCTGCAGGGGCAGGAGAGAGGATCCTGAAGCCCCAGGGAGACGGCCTGGCCTGCAGGGGCAGGGAGAGAGGATCTGAAGCCCCAGGGAGACGGCCTGGCCTGCAGGGGCAGGGAAAGAGGATCCTGAAGTCCCAGGGAGACGGCCTGGCCTGCAGGGGCAGGGAGAGAAGAGGATCCTGAAGCCCCAGGGAGACGGCTTGCCTGCAAGGGCAGGGAGAGAGGATCCTGAAGCCCCAGGAGGAGACAGCCTGGCCTGCAGGGGCAGGGAGATGGGCTCAGAGGAGAGGAGTTCAGGCCATGTCTCACAAGATCTCTTCCCCTTCACACAGCAACAGCAGCTCCTCCTCCAAACACGACAGCCGACAGGTAACACCGACCACACACACACACTCATTATGTCACACACACACACCGCTGTAACGCTGATTGAAATGTAAATCTTCAGGCGTTAGCGAGACTGTATTCACGTCTCAATCTGAAAGGACCTTTACATCTGAATAGAGACTAGAGTGTAGTAAGCTGTTGAATTACTGTACTACAAACCTCCCCTCCCTTAAAACTTCTTCAGCTTATCATCCCCGTTAGCGGATATTTTCCAGCGAAAACTCCTAGCGACATTAGCATAACGAAATTCAATATTTATTTTTTTCAAATATAGGTGTCTCATATCGTTTTAATAGATAAACCTCTCTTGAATCGACCCTAGTTGTCCGATTTCAAAGGTTTTACAGGAAAAGCACAATATTAGATTATGGTTTAGAGGAGTACAATGGTAAAAGTCGCATCATATGAATTTTCCGAGCAAGCACACCCCATCACATATAACCAAAAACAGCTAAATGCAGCACTAACCTTTTACAAACTTCATCAGATGACACACCTAGGACATCATGTTACACAACAGCATGCAATCTTTTGTTCAATAAAGGTCATATTTCTATATAAAAAACAGCATTTATACATCGGCACCTGAGGTTGACTAACTATTTTCCCATATAATGCGTCCCGGGAAACAGTGCTACAATTTTATAAATTACTATTCGAAAACGATTTTTGTAATATATATTGTCAATCTAAGATTTATAGATGAATATCTCTTGAAAACACCTGTCAAAACAGATTTTAAATTAACTTTACAGGGTAATCACACTTTGAGATCAATGGGATGCGATACCCAGAAATTGAGCTCGAAAACCTAGCTCGGCGCCATCTTTGAACATTTGAGCAAGTAACATCTGATATTGTATAATATCGCCAATAATCCCTCACCTTTAGTTGTCTCATCAGAAAACACTTCCCGATGGTCCCAGGTCCATGACAAATGTATTTCGATCGAAAAAGTCCATGCTTTATGTTCCATTAGCTTCATGTTGTTAGCGCGTCCTAAGGCTGTAATCAAATGTTGTTCCGTGCGCGGCACCTGTCTAAACGCAAAATGACTGTTTACGGTTAGTTAGGTTTCGGTCAAAACATGTCAAAACGTTGTATAAAATATCGGCAGGGGCCTGTTTTCACAAGAGAGCCAATCAGATTCGAGTGGGACGATGTCATTGTGTTTCAAAAGGCTTCCAAAGGTGGGGGCAGACACGGCCGCCGACGTCACAATGCTCAGTGCCCCTATACTCTGACCAATTGCCACATCGTCTCTTTCACTGAGTTTCTACCGCAGAACCCTCAAAACACTTTGTAAAGACTGGGGGACATCTAGTGGAAGCACTGGAAAGTGCTCAATTATCATTTTTTTAACGTTGTTGATTTATAGGTAAGGGCTGTGAAGTCGAGTCCACAATTCAGATTTCCACTTCCTGGTCAATCGGTCCTCGGGTTTTGACTGCCATACGAGTTCTGTTATACTCACAGACACCATTCAAACAGTTTTAGAAATTTAGGGTGTTTTCTATCCATATAAAATAAGTTATGCATGTCTTAGCTTCTGACTTGATTAGTAGGCCGTTGAAAATGGGAACGATTTTTTTCCAAATGCGCTGTGGCGCCCCCTATCCTAGGGTAAGTCGAACAGGTTAAAGACTTCCCTCTCTCCCTTATAGAGCCCTCCCTCCCTTAAAGACTTCCCTCTCTCCCTTGTATAGCCCTCCCTCCCTTAAAGACTTCCCTCCCTCCCTTATAGAGCCCTCCCTCCCTTAAGACTTCCCTCCCTCCCTTATATAGCCCTCCCTCCCTTAAAGACTTCCCTCTCTCCCTTATATAGCCCTCCCTCCCTTAAGAGACTTCCCTCTCTCCCTTATATAGCCCTCCCTCCCTTAAAAGACTTCCCTCTCTCCCTTATATAGCCCTCCCTCCCTTAAAGACTTCCCTCTCTCCCTTATAGAGCCCCCCTCCCTTAAAGACTTCCCTCTCTCCCTTATAGAGCCCTCCCTCCCTTAAAGACTTCCCTCTCTCCCTTATAGAGCCCTCCCTCCCTTAAAGACTTCCCTCCCTCCCTTATAGAGCCCTCTCTCCCTCCCTTAAAGACTTCCCTCTCTCCCTTATAGAGCCCTCCCTCCCTCCCTTAAAGACTTTCCTCTCTCCCTTATATAGCCCTCCCTCCCTTAAAGACTTCCCTCTCTCCCTTATATAGCCCTCCCTCCTTAAAGACTTCCCTCCCTCCCTTATATAGCCCTCCCTCCCTTAAAGACTTCCCTCTCTCCCTTATATAGCCCTCCCTCCCTTAAAGACTCTCTCTCTCCCTTATATAGCCCTCCCTCCCTTAAAGACTTCCCTCTCTCCCTTATAGAGCCCTCCCTCCCTTAAAGACCTCCCTCCCTCCCTTATGTAGCCCTCCCTCCCTTAAAGACTTCCCTCTCTCCCTTATATAGCCCTCCCTCCCTTATAGAGCCCTCCCTCCCTTATAGAGCCCTCCCTCCTTAAAGACTTCCTCTCTCCCTTATATAGCCCCTCCCTTAAAGAGCCCTCCCTCCCTTATAGAGCCCTCCCTCCCTTAAAGACTTCCCTCCCTCCCTTATATCCCTCCCTCCCTTAAAGACTTCCCTCTCTCCCTTATATAGCCCTCCTTCCCTTAAAGACTTCCCTCTCTCCCTTATAGAGCCCTCCGTCCCTTAAAGACTTCCCTCTCCCCTTATATAGCCCTCCCTCCCTTAAAGACTTCCCTCCCTCCCTTATAGAGCCCTCCCTCCCTTAATACTTCCTCTCTCCCTATAGAGCCCTCCCTCCCTTAAAGACTTCCCTCCCTCCCTTATAGAGCCCTCCCTCCCTTAAAGACTTCCCTCTCTCCCTTATATAGCCCTCCCTCCCTTAAAGACTTCCCTCCCTCCCTTATATCCCTCCCTCCCTTAAAGACTTCCCTCTCTCCCTTATATAGGCCCTCCCTCACTTAAGACTTCCCTCTCTCCCTTATAGACCCTACCTCCCGTAAAGACTGCCCTCCACTCCCTTATAAGCCCTCCCTCCCTTAAAGAACCTCCCTCTCTCCCTTATATAGCCCGCCCTCCCTTAAAGACTTCCCTCTCTCCCTATATAGGAGCCTCCCTCCCTTATATAGCCCTCCCTCCCTTAAAGACTTCCCTCTCTCCCTTATAGAGCCCTCCCTCCCTTAAAGACTTCCTTCTCTCCATTATATAGCCCTCCCTCCGTTAAAGACTTCCCTCCCTCCCTTAAGACTTCCATCCCTCCCTTATATAGCCCTCCCTCCCGTAAAGACTTCCCTCTCTCCCTTATATAGCCCTCTCTCCCTTATATAGCCCTCCCTCCCTTAAAGACTTCCCTCCCTCCCTTATATAGCCCTCCTCCCTTAAAGACTTCCCTCTCTCCCTTATAGAGCCCTCCCTCCCTTAAAGACTTCCCTCCCTCCCTTATATAGCCCTCCCTCCCTTAAAGACTTTCCTCTCTCCCTTATATAGCCCTCCCTCCCTTAAAGACTTCCCTCTCTCCCTTATATAGCCCTCCCTCCCTTAAAGACTTCCCTCTCTCCCTTATATAGCCCTCCCTCCCTTAAAGACTTCCCTCCCTCCCTTATAGAGCCCTCCCTCCCTTAAAGACTTCCCTCTCTCCCTTATAGAGCCCTCCCTCCCATAAAGACTTCCCTCTCTCCCTTATATAGCCCTCCCTCCCTTAAAGACTTCCCTCTCTCCCTTATAGAGCCCTCCCTCCCATAAAGACTTCCCTCTCTCCCTTATATAGCCCTCCCTCCCTTAAAGACTTCCCTCTCTCCCTTATAGAGCCCCCCCCCCTTAAAGACTTCCCTCTCTCCCTTATATAGCCCTCCCTCCCTTAAAGACTTCCCTCTCTCCCTTATATAGCCCTCCCCCCTTAAAGACTTCCTCTCTCCCTTATATAGCCCTCCCTTAAAGACTTCCCTCTCTCCCTTATATAGCCTCCCTCCCTTAAAGACGTCCCTCTCTCCCTTATAGAGCCCTCCCTCCCTTAAAGACTTCCCTCTCTCCCCTTATATAGCCCTCCCTCCCTTAAAGACTTCCCTCTCTCCCTTATAGAGCCCTCCCTCCCTTAAAGACTTCCCTCTCTCCCTTATAGAGCCTCCCTCCCTTAAAGACTTCCCCGCTCTCCCTTATAGAGCCCATCCCTCCCTTAAAGACTCCCTCTCTCTCCCTTAAAGAGCCCTCCCTCCCTTAAGACTTCCCTCCCTCCCTTATAGAGCCCTCCCTCCTTAAAGAACTTCCCTCTCTCCCTTAAAGAGCCCTCCGTCCCTTAAAGACTTCCCTCCCTCCCTTATATAGCCCTCCCGCCCTTAAGACTTCCCTCCCTCCCTTAAAGAACTTCCCTCCCTCCCTTAAAGAGCCCCTCCCTCCCTTAAAGACCTCCCTCCCTCCCTTAAAGACCTCCCTCCCTTAAAGACCTCCCTCCTTAAGACCTCCCTCCCTTAAAGACCACCCTCCATTAAAGACTTCCCTCTCCCTTAAAGACTTCCCTCTCCTCCCTTATATAGCCCTCCCTCCCTTAAAGACTTCCCTCTCTCCCTTATATAGCCCTCCCTCTCTTAAAGACTTCCCTCTCTCCCTTATATAGCCCTCCCTCCCTTGAAGACTTCCCTCTCTCCCTTATATAGCCATCCCTCCCTTAAAGACTTCCCTCTCTCCCTTATAGAGCCCCCCTCCCTTAAGACTTCCCTCCTCCCTTATAGAGCCCTCCCTCCCTTAAAGACTTCCCTCTCTCCCTTATAGAGCCCTCCCTCCCTTAAAGACTTCCCTCTCTCCCTTAGCCCTCCCTCTCTTAAAGACTTCCCTCCCTCCCTTAACAGCCCTCCCTCCCTTAAAGACTTCCCTCTCTCCCTTAAAGACCCTCCCCCCTTAAAGACTTCCCTCCCCCCTTATAGAGCCCTCCCTCCCTTAAAGACTTCCCTCTCTCCCTTATATAGCCCGCCCTCCCTTAAGAGCCCTCCCTCCCTTATATCCCTCTCCTCCCTTAAAGACTTCCCTCTCTCCCTTATAGAGCCCTCCCTCCCTTATATAGCCCTCCCCCCTTAGACTCCCCCCTCTCCCTTATAGAGCCCTCCCTCCCTTAAAGACTTCCCTCTCTCCCTTATATAGCCCTCCCTCCCTTAAAGACTTCCCTCTCTCCCTTATATAGCCCTCCCTCCCTTAAAGACTTCCCTCTCTCCCTTATATAGCCCTCCCTCCCTTATAGAGCCCTCCCTCCCTTAAAGACTTCCTCTCTCCCTTATAGCTCCCTCCCTCCCTTAAAGACTTCCCCTCTCCCTTATAGAGCCTTCCCTCCCTTAAAGACTTCCCTCTCTCCCTTATATAGCCCTCCCTCCCTTAAAGACTTCCCTCTCTCCCTTATATAGCCCTCCCTCCCTTAAAGACTTCCCTCTCTCCCTTATATAGCCCTCCCTCTCTTAAAGACTTCCCTCTCTCCCTTATCAAGCCCTCCCTCCCATAAAGACTTCCTCTCTCCCTTATATAGCCCTCCCTCCCTTAAAGACTTCCCCTCTCCCTTATACAGCCCTCCCTCCCTTAAAGACTTCCCTCTCTCCCTTATAGAGCCCTCCCTCCCTTAAAGACTTCCCTCCCTCCCTTATATAGCCCTCCCTCCCTTAAAGACTTCCCTCCCTCCCTTAAAGACTTCCCTCCCTCCCTTAAAGAGCCCTCCCTCCCTTAAAGACCTCCCTCCCTCCCTTAAAGACCTCCCTCCCTTAAAGACCTCCCTCCCTTAAAGACTTCCCTCCCTCCCTTAAAGACCTCCCTCCCTCCCTCCCTTAAAGACCTCCCTCCCTCCCTTAAAGACTTCTCTCTCTCCCTTATAGAGCCCTCCCTCCCTTAAAGACCTCCCTCCCTCCCTTAAAGAGCCCTCCCTCCCTTAAAGACCTCCCTCCCTCCCTTAAAGACCTCCTTCCCTCCCTTAAAGAGCCCTCCCTCCCTTAAAGAGACCTCCTTCCCCTAAAAAACGACTTATGTGATATCAGTATTTGTCAGAAACGTTTATTCTGCTGTCAGAATTGATTACATTGTATAACTACTTTAGATCATTTTTGTCATAAAGTCAGTCTCGTCCAAAATTGATTTTTGTACTTGAGTATGTCACAACGTAAATGAAGGTTGGGTTTATTTCAAACCTGACCACATGCCCACAGCTGGAGTGCAGCTGCACGCGACCCGATTGTAATGCCCGTGGTAAATGTGCTTTCACTTTGGATATCCCTATGGAGCTAGTTAGGGACCATCAGTATATTACACAATGTACTGCACGTGTGTGTGTGTGTGTGTGTGTGTGTGTCTGTGTGTGTGTGTGTGTGTGTGTGTGTGTGGTGTGTGTGTGTGTGTGTGTGTGTGTGTGTGTGTGTGTGTGTGTGTGTGTGTGTGTGTGTGTGTGTGTGTGTGCGTGTGTGTGTGAGTGTGAGTGGTATCTCTCTCAGTGAGGTTAACACATTGACCTGGATATGTGATTATAATCTCTAATCTCATCATCTGGCCATATTATCACCATCATTACTCCCTCCCTCCCTCCCACCTCCGACCCGTCCGTCCGGCCATCAGCTCTGTGAATATTGTGTAGCGGATTAGATTAGTTATTACAGGAAAGGTGTGTGTGGTGTGTGTGATGTGTGTGTGTGTGTGTGGTGTGTGTGTGTGTGTGTGTGTGGTGTGTGTGTGGTGTGTGTGTGTGTGTGTGTGTGTTGTGTGGTGTTGTGTGTGTGATGAGGGTGCGTGCTTAACTACTGTTGTGATCAGCACTTGAGAGAGAGAGAGAGAGAGAGAGAGAGAGAGAGACAGGAAACACAAAACAACCACTCCTATCTCCTCTGTCTCCTGCTGTCTCTCTCACTCTCTCTCTCTCTCACTCTCTCTCTCTTCCTCATATCTCTCCCCCTCTTGCTCATCTCTCTCTCCCCCTCTTCCTCATCTCTCTCTCTCTCAATTCAATTTAATTCAATTTGCTTTATTGGCATGACGTAACAATATAATATCCAAGGCTTACTTTGGATATTACAATATGAAAATAATAAGAATCAAAATTGTCAATGGGACAACAGTAACAACAATAACCAAGGGTCAAAATAACCATACATTGAACAATAACAATAGCATACAGTAGAGGACATGTGCAGGTTGATTGGTCTGTCGACACTGTCCCTCATCTTTTGGCAGCAGCAATGTAGTGTGCTGCCACACACAGCTCTCTGCATCTCTCTCTCTCGCTCTCTCTTCCTCCTCATCTCTCTCTCTTTCTCTCTCTCTCGCTCTATCTCCTCATATGTCCTCCTCTCCCTCATCCTCTCTCTCTCTCTCTCTCTCTCCTCTCGCTATCTCTCTCTCTCTCTCTCTCTTCTCTCTTCCTCATATGTCTCTCTCTCTCCCTCATCTCTCTCTCTCTTCCTCTCTCTTTCCTCTCTCTCTTCTTCTCTCTCTCTCTCTCCTCTCTCTCTCTCTCCTCAATCTTCCTCTCTTTCTCTCTCTCTTCTCTCTGTCTCTCCTCTGCCTTCCTCTCTCTCTCCTCTATCTTCCTCATATGTCCCTCTCTCTCTCTCTCTCTCTTCTCATCTTTCTCTCCCTCATCTCTCTCTCTCTCTCTCTCTCGTCTATCTCTCTCTCTCTCTATCTCTCTCTCCTCTCGCTCTATCTTCCTCTATGTCTCTCTCTCTCCTCATCTCTCTCTCTCTTCCTCATCTCTCTTCTCTCTCTCCTCGTCCTCCCTCTCTCCTCTCCTCTCCTCTCTCTCCCTCTCCTCATTCCTTCCCTATTCTCTCCTCTCATCTCTCTCTCTCTCTCTCTCTCCTCTCCTCTCTTCCTCATCTCTTCTCTCTCTCTTCTCCTCTCTCGCTCTCTCTCTCTCTCTCTCTCGCTCTCTCTTCTCTCATCTCTCTCTCTCTCTCTTACAGAGGTCACCACCCCTTCCTGACATTCTGACTGGTCTCTGTGGGAAACGGAACAGTCTGTTTATAAAACACTATTGTAAACTGGCTAGTCAGTTTATACTAGGGCTTTGTCCCAAATGGCATCCTATTTCCTAGTAGTGTACTACATTTGACCAGATACCTATGGGCCCTGGTGAAAAGTAGTGCATTATATAGGGAATAGGATGCCATATGGGACACAGACAGTATATAAAAATAATATTCTAACCTTGTTGTGTGTCTACAGGACAGTTGGTAGATAGTAGAGGGGCTGTGTGTAACCTTGTTGTGTGTTTACAGGACAGTTGGTAGATTGTAGAGGGGCTGTGTGTAACCTTGTTGTGTGTCTACAGGACAGTTGGTAGATTGTAGAGGGGCTGTGTGTAACCTTGTTGTGTGTTTACAGGACAGTTGGTAGATTGTAGAGGGGCTGTGTGTAACCTTGTTGTGTGTCTACAGGACAGTTGGTAGATTGTAGAGGGGCTGTGTGTAACCTTGTTGTGTGTCTACAGGACAGTTGGTAGATTGTAGAGGGGCTGTGTGTAACCTTGTTGTGTGTCTACAGGACAGTTGGTAGATTGTAGAGGGGCTGTGTGTAACCTTGTTGTGTGTTTACAGGACAGTTGGGAGATTGTAGAGGGGCTGTGTGTAACCTTGTTGTGTGTTTACAGGACAGTTGGTAGATAGTAGAGGGGCTGTGTGTAACCTTGTTGTGTGTCTACAGGACAGTTGGGAGATTGTAGAGGGGCTGTGTGTAACCTTGTTGTGTGTCTACAGGACAGTTGGTAGATTGTAGAGGGGCTGTGTGTAACCTTGTTGTGTGTCTACAGGACAGTTGGTAGATAGTAGAGGGGCTGTGTGTAACCTTGTTGTGTGTCTACAGGACAGTTGGGAGATTGTAGAGGGACTGTGTGTAACCTTGTTGTGTGTCTACAGGACAGTTGGTAGATTGTAGAGGGGCTGTGTGTAACCTTGTTGTGTGTCTACAGGACAGTTGGTAGATTGTAGAGGGGCTGTGTGTAACCTTGTTGTGTGTTTACAGGACAGTTGGGAGATAGTAGAGGGGCTGTGTGTAACCTTGTTGTGTGTCTACAGGACAGTTGGTAGATTGTAGAGGGGCTGTGTGTAACCTTGTTGTGTGTTATAGGACAGTTGGGAGATTGTAGAGGGACTGTGTGTAACCTTGTTGTGTGTCTACAGGACAGTTGGTAGATTGTAGAGGGGCTGTGTGTAACCTTGTTGTGTGTCTACAGGACAGTTGGTAGATTGTAGAGGGGCTGTGTGTAACCATGTTGTGTGTCTACAGGACAGTTGGTAGATTGTAGAGGGGCTGTGTGTAACCTTGTTGTGTGTTACAGGACAGTTGGGAGATAGTAGAGGGGCTGTGTGTAACCTTGTTGTGTGTCTACAGGACAGTTGGTAGATTGTAGAGGGGCTGTGTGTAACCTTGTTGTGTGTTTATAGGACAGTTGGTAGATTGTAGAGGGGCTGTGTGTAACCTTGGTGTGTGTTTACAGGACAGTTGGTAGATTGTAGAGGGGCTGTGTGTAACCTTGTTGTGTGTTTACAGGACAGTTGGTAGATAGTAGAGGGGCTGTGTGTAACCTTGTTGTGTGTCTACAGGACAGTTGGTAGATTGTAGAGGGGCTGTGTGTAACCTTGTTGTGTGTTTACAGGACAGTTGGTAGATTGTAGAGGGGCTGTGTGTAACCTTGTTGTGTGTCTACAGGACAGTTGGGAGATTGTAGAGACTCTGTGTGTAACCTTGTTGTGTGTCTACAGGACAGTTGGTAGATTGTAGAGGGGCTGTGTGTAACCTTGTTGTGTGTTTACAGGACAGTTGGTAGATTGTAGAGGGGCTGTGTGTAACCTTGTTGTGTGTTTAGAGGACAGTTGGTAGATTGTAGAGGGGCTGTGTGTAACCTTGTTGTGTGTTTACAGGACAGTTGGTAGATTGTAGAGGGGCTGTGTGTAACCTTGTTGTGTGTTTACAGGACAGTTGGTAGATTGTAGAGGGGCTGTGTGTAACCTTGTTGTGTATCAACAGGACAGTTGGTAGATTGTAGAGGGGCTGTGTGTAACCTTGTTGTGTGTCTACAGGACAGTTGGTAGATTGTAGAGGGACTGTGTGTAACCTTGTTGTGTGTCTACAGGACAGTTGGTAGATTGTAGAGGGGCTGTGTGTAACCTTGTTGTGTGTTTACAGGACAGTTGGTAGATTGTAGAGGGGCTGTGTGTAACCTTGTTGTGTGTGTACAGGACAGTTGGGAGATAGTAGAGGGGCTGTGTGTAACCTTGTTGTGTGTTTACAGGACAGTTGGTAGATTGTAGAGGGGCTGTGTGTAACCTTGTTGTGTGTTTATAGGACAGTTGGGAGATTGTAGAGGGGCTGTGTGTAACCTTGTTGTGTGTCTACAGGACAGTTGGGAGATAGTAGAGGGGCTGTGTGTAACCTTGTTGTGTGTTTACAGGACAGTTGGTAGATTGTAGAGGGGCTGTGTGTAACCTTGTTGTGTGTTTATAGGACAGTTGGGAGATTGTAGAGGGGCTGTGTGTAACCTTGTTGTGTGTTTACAGGACAGTTGGGAGATAGTAGAGGGGCTGTGTGTAACCTTGTTGTGTGTTTACAGGACAGTTGGTAGATTGTAGAGGGGCTGTGTGTAACCTTGTTGTGTGTCTACAGGACAGTTGGTAGATTGTAGAGGTGCTGTGTGTAACCTTGTTGTGTGTTTACAGGACAGTTGGTAGATTGTAGAGGGGCTGTGTGTAACCTTGTTGTGTGTCTACAGGACAGTTGGTAGATTGTAGAGGGGCTGTGTGTAACCTTGTTGTGTGTCTACAGGACAGTTGGGAGATTGTAGAGGGGCTGTGTGTAACCTTGTTGTGTGTCTACAGGACAGTTGGTAGATTGTAGAGGGGCTGTGTGTAACCTTGTTGTGTGTCTACAGGACAGTTGGGAGATTGTAGAGGGGCTGTGTGTAACCTTGTTGTGTGTCTACAGGACAGTTGGTAGATTGTAGAGGGGCTGTGTGTAACCTTGTTGTGTGTTTACAGGACAGTTGTAGATTGTAGAGGGGCTGTGTGTAACCTTGTTGTGTGTTTATAGGACAGTTGGTAGATTGTAGAGGGGCTGTGTGTAACCTTGTTGTGTGTCTACAGGACAGTTGGTAGATTGTAGAGGGGCTGTGTGTAACCTTGTTGTGTGTTTACAGGACAGTTGGTAGATTGTAGAGGGGCTGTGTGTAACCTTGTTGTGTGTTTACAGGACAGTTGGGAGATTGTAGAGGGGCTGTGTGTAACCTTGTTGTGTGTTTACAGGACAGTTGGGAGATAGTAGAGGGGCTGTGTGTAACCTTGTTGTGTGTTTACAGGACAGTTGGTAGATTGTAGAGGGGCTGTGTGTAACCTTGTTGTGTGTTTACAGGACAGTTGGTAGATTGTAGAGGGGCTGTGTGTAACCTTGTTGTGTGTCTACAGGACAGTTGGTAGATTGTAGAGGGGCTGTGTGTAACCTTGTTGTGTGTCTACAGGACAGTTGGTAGATTGTAGAGGGGCTGTGTGTAACCTTGTTGTGTGTCTACAGGACAGTTGGGAGATTGTAGAGGGGTTGTGTGTAACCTTGGTGTGTGTTTACAGGACAGTTGGGAGATTGTAGAGGGGCTGTGTGTCTACAGGACAGTTGGGAGATTGTAGAGGGGCTGTGTGTAACCTTGTTGTGTGTCTCCAGGACAGTTGGTAGATTGTAGAGGGGCTGTGTGTAACCTTGTTGTGTGTTTACAGGACAGTTGGGAGATTGTAGAGGGGCTGTGTGTAACCTTGTTGTGTGTCTACAGGACAGTTGGGAGATTGTAGAGGGGCTGTGTGTAACCTTGTTGTGTGTTTACAGGACAGTTGGGAGATTGTAGAGGGGCTGCGTGGAGGACACAGTAATGTCCAGGAGCCCCAGAAGCAGGATGGATACATGCTGAAGAGGAGGAAGTGGCCGATGAAGGGATGGCACAAGGTAGGCTTCTCACCTCACCACACACACACACATACACACACACACACACACACACACCACACACACACACACACACACACACACACACACACACACACATACATACACACACATACACACACACTGTAAGCATTGTCACCGCCCTCTGATACAGGGTATCATCTCACCTCTGATACAGGGTAGTCATCTCACCTCTGATACAGGGTAGTCATCTCACCTCTGATACAGGGTAGTCATCTCACCTCTGATACAGGGGAGTCAGCTCACCTCTGATACAAGATAGTCATCTCACCAAACAGCAAGCACCCAGGGAAGGGGATTAACTTGTGGGGGATATTCCAGTTAAACAGTGGGTCAGAGCACTGATCAATATGAGTCCCTCCCCAACCCACATCATTTCCCAGCCTTGTCCCCCCCCATGACATCACTCCTTTGTGTTGTTAGCTAATTGAATCACTTGATGAATGACATCCCCCTTCCCTTGCATTAGCCACATGTCCCAGGGGTCATTTTCTTTCACTACCCCCCTGGCTCTCTCCCTCTCTCTCTGTCTGCTCCCCTCTCTCTCTCTGTCTGTCTCTCTCCCTCTCCCTCTCTCTCTCTCCCTCCTCCCCCCTACTCCCTTTCTCTCCCTCTCTCTCTCCCTCTCTCTCTCTCTCTCTCTCTCTGTCTCTCTATCTCTGTCTCTCTAAAAGGTTAGCTCTTTAAAGAGATGATATTGCTCCATTAGCTGATGACCTGCTGCCTGTAGTATCTACTCTATACCTGCATCCCAAATGCCCCCCAGGGCTCTGTTCAAGGTTGTAGGGAATGGGGTATAATTTAGAGATGGATACAAATGACCTCAGTAGAGATGGATACAGATGACCTCAGTAGAGATGGATACAGATGACCTCAGTAGAGATGGATACAAATGACCTCAATAGAGATGGATACAGATGACCTCAGTAGAGATGGATACAAATGATCTCAGTAGAGATGGATACAGATGACCTCAGTAGAGATGGATACAGCTGATCTCAGTAGAGATGGATACAGAAGATTTAAATACAGATGGATACAGATGATCTCAGTAGAGATGGATACAGATGACCTCAGTAGTGATGGATACAGATGACCTCAGTAGAGATGGATACAGATGACCTCAGTAGAGATGGATACAAATGATCTCAGTAGAGATGGATACAGATGATCTCAGTAGAGATGGATACAGATGACCTCAGTACAGATGGATACAGATGACCTCAGTAGAGATGGATACAGATGACCTCAGTAGAGATGGATACAGATGACCTCAGTAGAGATGGATACAGATGATCTCAGTAGAGATGGATACAGATGATCTCAGTAGAGATGGATACAGATGATCTCAGTAGAGATGGATACAGATGATCTCAGTAGAGATGGATACAGATGACCTCAGTACAGCTGGATACAGATGATCTCAGTAGAGATGGATACAGATGACCTCAGTAGAGATGGATACCGATGATCTCAGTAGAGATGGATACAGATGATCTCAGTAGAGATGGATACAGATGATCTCAGTAGAGATGGATACAGATGACCTCAGTACAGCTGGATACAGATGATCTCAGTACAGATGGATACAAACGATATAAGTGGAAAAAAGGGTTGCAAAAGGTTTATTCAGCTGTCCCTATAGGAGAACCCTTTTTGGGTCCAGGTAGAACTATTTTGGGGTCCATGTAGAACCCTCTGTGGAAAGGGTTCTTCTACATGGAACTCAAAAGGGTTCTTCCTGAACTAACATACACTGACATAAGGACTTAAAGCTTCTGAACTGTTTTCATTATCGTATCAACAGTCCCATTTAATGATATACGAGATGTGCATGGTGCCAGGCCGGCTTTCATAAACATAGAGTGTACGTCCCAAATAACACCCCTTTTCCTAGTGCACTACATTTTTGAACAGAGTCTTATGGCCAAGCCCTGGCCAAAACTAGTGCTCTATAAAGAAGGGAGGGAAAGAGAGAAAGGGAGAGAGAGAGAGAGAGAGAGAGAGAGAGAGAGAGGGAGGGAGAAAGAGAGAGGGGGAGAGGGAGGGAGAGAGGGGGGGAGAGGGAAGGAGAGAGGGGGAGAGAGAGAGGGAGAGAGAGAGAGAGATGGAGGGGAGAGAGAGAGAGGGAGAGAGAGAGAGAGGAGGAGTGAGAGAGAGGGAGAGAGTGAGAGAGAGAGGGAGTGCGAGAGAGGGAGTGAGAGAGAGAGAGAGAGGAGAGAGAGAGGGAGAATGTCTGAGAGTACAGATATTAATAAATGTATTAACAACACAGAGGGGGTGAATCCAGCAGGCTCCTCACAGAGAGGTTGAACCACTGCCCAGAGGATGACGTGTGTGTTGCTCATCCCTCGCTTGTCTTCTCTCTCTCTCCCGTTCTCTCTCAATCTCTCTCAATCTCTCTATCTCTTCTCTCTCTCTCTATCTCGTTCTCTCTCTCTCTCTCCCTTTCTCTCTCTATCTCTTTCTCTCTCTCTCTCCCTTGCTCTCTCAACTCTCTCCAGTCTCTGTCTCTATCTCTGTCTCCTCTATCTCTTAATCTCTATCTCTTGTTTTTCTTTATCTTCTACAGGAGATACTTCTACTTGGACAAGGGCATCCTGAAGTATGCCAAGTGTGGTGCTGATGTGAGTACAAAGAGCTGCTGCCCCTCTGCCCCCATTCTGTCTGCTAGGACACTCATCAATCACACACAGCTATCACAGAAAGCACAACAGACTGACTATCTTTCCTACAGCATCTGAATACATGTTTTTTGGGGGACCAATTGTTTTATGGATTTTTTAAAAAGGAACCATAAAAAATGTAACACAAAGAAAGGGTGGAGGCAACCAGTAATGTTATAGTACAAACCTAAAGAAAACTAGAGTATGTGAGAAAGGATGTTACGGTAGATCTCAGGTCCGATATACTGCTGGGACTGGGTTGCCAGGTCCTGATATCCTGTGGGACTGGGTTGTCAGGTCCTGATATACTGCTGGGACTGGTTGCAGGTCCTGATATCCTGTGGGACTGGGTTGTCAGGTCCTGATATACTGATGGGACTGGGTTGCCAGGTCCTGATATCCTGTGGGAATGGGTTGTCAGGTCCTGATATACTGCTGGGACTGGGTTTGTCAGGTCCTGATATACTGCTGGGACTGGGTTGCCAGGTCCTGATATCCTGTGGGACTGGGTTGTCAGGTCCTGATATACTGCTGGGACTGGGTTGCCAGGTCCTGATATCCTGTGGGACTGGGTTGTCAGGTCCTGATATACTGCTGGGACTGGGTTGCCAGGTCCTGATATCCTGTGGGACTGGGTTGTCAGGTCCTGATATACTGATGGGACTGGGTTGCCAGGTCCTGATATCCTGTGGGAGGGTTGTCAGGTCCTGATATACTGCTGGGACTGGGTTGCCAGGTCCTGATATACTGCTGGGACTGGGTTGTCAGGTCCTGATATACTGCTGGGACTGGGTTGCCAGGTCCTGATATACTGCTGGGACTGGGTTGTCAGGTCCTGAGATACTGCTGGGACTGGGTTGTCAGGTCCTGATATACTGCTGGGACTGGGTTGCAGGTCCTGATATACTGCGGACTGGGTTGTCAGGTCCTGATATACTGCTGGGACTGGGTTGCCAGGTCCTGATATACTGCTGGGACTGGGTTGTCAGGTCCTGATATACTGCTGGGACTGGGTTGTCAGGTCCTGAGATACTGCTGGGACTGGGTTGTCAGGTCCTGATATACTGCTGGGACTGGGTTGCAGGTCCTGATATACTGCTGGGACTGGGTTGTCAGGTCCTGATATACTGCTGGGACTGGGTTGTCAGGTCCTGATACTGCTGGGACTGGGTTGCCAGGTCCTGATATACTGCTGGGACTGGGTTGTCAGGTCCTGATATACTGCTGGGACTGGGTTGTCAGGTCCTGATATACTGCTGGGACTGGGTTGTCAGGTCCTGATATACTGCTGGGACTGGGTTGTCAGGTCCTGATATACTGCTGGGACTGGGTTGTCAGGTCCTGAGATACTGCTGGGACTGGGTTGCCAGGTCCTGATATACTGCTGGGACTGGGTTGTCAGGTCCTGAGATACTGCTGGGACTGGGTTGTCAGGTCCTGATATACTGCTGGGACTGGGTTGTCAGGTCCTGATATACTGCTGGGACTGGGTTGTCAGGTCCTGATATACTGCTGGGACTGGGTTGTCAGGTCCTGATATACTGCTGGGACTGGGTTGTCAGGTCCTGATATCCTGCTGGGACTGGGTTGTCAGGTCCTGATATACTGCTGGGACTGGGTTGTCAGGTCCTGAGATACTGCTGGGACTGGGTTGTCAGGTCCTGATATACTGCTGGGTGGGGTTGTCAGGTCCTGAGATACTGCTGGGACTGGGTTGTCAGGTCCTGAGATACTGCTGGGACTGGGTTGCCAGGTCCTGAGATACTGCTGGGACTGGGTTGTCAGGTCCTGAGATACTGCTGGGACTGGGTTGTCAGGTCCTGATATATGCTGGGGACTGGGTTGTCAGGTCCTGATATACTGCTGGGACTGGGTTGTCAGGTCCTGATATACTGCTGGGACTGGGTTGTCAGGTCCTGATATACTGCTGGGACTGGGTTGTCAGGTCCTGAGATACTGCTGGGACTGGGTTGTCAGGTCCTGAGATACTGCTGGGACTGGGTTGTCAGGTCCTGAGATACTGCTGGGACTGGGTTGTCAGGTCCCTGAGATACTGCTGGGACTGGGTTGCAGCGTCCTGAGATACTGCTGGGGACTGGGTTGTCAGGTCCTGAGATACTGCTGGGACTGGTTGTCAGGTCCTGAGATACTGCTGGGACTGGGTTGTCAGGTCCTGATATACTGCTGGGACTGGTTGTCAGGTCTGATAATCCTGCCTGGGACTAGTTGTTCAGGTCCTGATATACTGCTGGGACTGGGTTGTCAGGTCCTGAGATACTGCTTGGACTGGGTTGTCAGGTCCTGATATACTGCTGGGACTGGGTTGGCAGGTCCTGAGATACTGCTGGGACTGGGTTGTCAGGTCCTGAATACTGCTGGGACTGGGTTGTCAGGTCCTGAGATACTGCTTGGACTGGGTTGTCAGGTCCTGAGATACTGCTGGGACTGGGTTGCCAGGTCCTGATATACTGCTGGGACTGGGTTGTCCAGGTCCTGATATACTGCTGGGACTGGGTTGCCAGGTCCAGATATACTGCTGGGACTGGGTTGTCAGGTCCCTGATATACTGCTGGGACTGGGTTGCCAGGTCCTGATATACTGCTGGGACTGGGTTGTCAGGTCCTGAGATACTGCTGGGACTGGTTGCCAGGTCCTGATATACTGCTGGGACTGGGTTGTCAGGTCCTGATATACTGCTGGGACTGGGGTTGTCAGGTCCTGATATACTGCTGGGACTGGGTTGTCAGGTCCTGATATACTGCTGGGACTGGGTTGTCAGGTCCTGATATACTGCTGGGACTGGGTTGTCAGGTCCTGATATACTGCTGGGACTGGGTTGTCAGGTCTGATATACTGCTGGGACTGGGTTGTCAGGTCCTGAGATACTGCTGGGACTGGGTTGTCCAGGTCCTGAGATACTGCTGGGACTGGGTTGTCCAGGTCCTGAGATACTGCTGGGACTGGGTTGTCAGGGTCCTGAGATACTGCTGGGACTGGGTTGTCAGGTCCTGAGATACTGCTGGGACTGGGTTGTCAGGTCCTGAGATACTGCTGGGACTGGGTTGCCAGGTCCTGAGATACTGCTGGGACTGGGTTGTCAGGTCCTGAGATACTGCTGGGACTGGGTTGTCAGGTCCTGATATCCTGCTGGGACTGGGTTGGGTTGTCAGGTCCTGAGATACTGCTGGGACTGGGTTGTCAGGTCCTGAGATACTGCTTGGACTGGGTTGTCAGGTCCTGAGATACTGCTGGGACTGGGTTGTCAGGTCCTGAGATACTGCTGGGACTGGGTTGTCAGGTCCTGAGATACTGCTGGGACTGGGTTGTCAGGTCCTGAGATACTGCTTGGACTGGGTTGTCAGGTCCTGATATACTGCTGGGACTGGGTTGCCAGGTCCTGATATACTGCTGGGACTGGGTTGTCAGGTCCTGAGATACTGCTGGGACTGGGTTGCCAGGTCCAGATATACTGCTGGGACTGGGTTGTCAGGTCCTGATATACTGCTGGGACTGGGTTGCCAGGTCCTGATATACTGCTGGGACTGGGTTGTCAGGTCCTGAGATACTGCTGGGACTGGGTTGCCAGGTCCTGAGATACTGCTGGGACTGGGTTGTCAGGTCCTGATATACTGCTGGGACTGGGTTGTCAGGTCCTGATATACTGCTGGGACTGGGTTGTCAGGTCCTGATATACTGCTGGGACTGGGTTGTCAGGTCCTGAGATACTGCTGGGACTGGGTTGTCAGGTCCTGATATACTGCTGGGACTGGGTTGTCAGGTCCTGATATACTGCTGGGACTGGGTTGTCAGGTCCTGATATACTGCTGGGACTGGGTTGTCAGGTCCTGATATACTGCTGGGACTGGTGTTGTCAGGTCCTGAGATACTGCTGGGACTGGGTTGCCAGGTCCTGATATACTGCTGGGACTGGGTTGTCAGGTCCTGAGATACTGCTGGGACTGGGTTGTCAGGTCCTGAGATACTGCTGGACTGGGTTGCCAGGTCCTGATATACTGCTGGGACTGGGTTGTCAGGTCCTGAGATACTGCTGGGACTGGGTTGTCAGGTCCTGATATACTGCTGGGACTGGGTTGTCAGGTCCTGATATACTGCTGGGACTGGGTTGTCAGGTCCTGATATACTGCTGGGACTGGGTTGTCAGGGTCCTGATATACTGCTGGGACTGGGTTGTCAGGTCCTGAGATACTGCTGGGACTGGGTTGTCAGGTCCTGAGATACTGCTGGGACTGGGTTGCCAGGTCCTGAGATACTGCTGGGACTGGGTTGTCAGGTCCTGAGATACTGCTGGGACTGGGTTGTCAGGTCCTGAGATACTGCTGGGACTGGGTTGTCAGGTCCTGAGATACTGCTGGGACTGGGTTGCCAGGTCCTGAGATACTGCTGGGACTGGGTTGTCAGGTCCTGAGATACTGCTGGGACTGGGTTGTTCAGGTCCTGAGATACTGCTGGGACTGGGTTGTCAGGTCCTGAGATACTGCTGGGACTGGGTTGTCAGGTCCTGAGATACTGCTTGGACTGGGTTGTCAGGTCCTGATATACTGCTGGACTGGGTTGTCAGGTCCTGAGATACTGCTGGGACTGGGTGTCAGGTCCTGATATACTGCTGGGACTGGGTTGTCAGGTCCTGAGATACTGCTTGGACTGGGTTGTCAGGTCCTGATATACTGCTGGGACTGGGTTGCCAGGTCCTGATATACTGCTGGGACTGGGTTGTCAGGTCCTGATATACTGCTGGGACTGGGTTGCCAGGTCCAGATATACTGCTGGGACTGGGTTGTCAGGTCCTGATATACTGCTGGGACTGGGTTGCCAGGTCCTGATATACTGCTGGGACTGGGTTGTCAGGTCCTGAGATACTGCTGGGACTGGGTTGCCAGGTCCTGAGATACTGCTGGGACTGGGTTGCCAGGTCCTGATATCCTGATGGGACTGGGTTGTCAGGTCCTGAGATACTGCTGGGACTGGGTTGTCAGGTCCTGAGATACTGCTTGGACTGGGTTGTCAGGTCCTGATATACTGCTGGGACTGGGTTGTCAGGTCCTGAGATACTGCTGGGACTGGGTTGTCAGGTCCTGATATACTGCTGGGACTGGGTTGTCAGGTCCTGAGATACTGCTTGACTGGGTTGTCAGGTCCTGATATACTGCTGGGACTGGGTTTGCCAGGTCCTGATATTGCTGGGACTGGGTTGTCAGGTCCTGATATACTGCTGGGACTGGGTTGCCAGGTCCAGATATACTGCTGGGACTGGGTTGTCAGGTCCTGATATACTGCTGGGACTGGGTTGCCAGGTCCTGATATACTGCTGGGACTGGTTGTCAGGTCCTGATATACTGCTGGGACTGGGTTGTCAGGTCCTGAGATACTGCTGGGACTGGGTTGTCAGGTCCTGATAACTGGGACTGGTGTCAGGTGAGATACTGGGTATGTCAGGCTCCTGAGATACTGCTGGACGGGTTGTTCAGGTCCTGAGATACTGCTGGGACTGGGTTGTCAGGTCCTGATATACTGCTGGGACTGGGTTGTCAGGTCCTGATATACTGCTGGGACTGGTTGTCAGGTCCTGATATACTGCTGGGACTGGGTTGTCAGGTCCTGAGATACTGCTGGGACTGGGTTGTCAGGTCCTGATATACTGCTGGGACTGGGTTGTCAGGTCCTGAGATACTGCTGGGTGTAACCAGGTCATGGTCATTTTTACATTTTAGATATTTAGCAGAACCTATTATCCAGAGAGACTTACATGAGCGATTAGGGTTAAGTGCCTTGCTGAATGGCACATCGGCAGATTCATCAATCCTCTTAACTGCTAGGCTACCTGCAGTGCTAGGCTACCTGCAGTGCTAGGCTACCTGCAGTGCTAGGCTTCCTGCAGTGCTAGACTACCTGCACTGCTAGGCTACCTGCCATTGCTAAGCTACCTGCAGTGCTAGGCTACCTGCAGTGCTAGGCTACCTGCAGTGCTAGGCTACCTGCACGTGCTAGGCTACCTGTAGTGCTAGGCTACCTACGGTGCTAGACTACCTGCAGTGCTAGGCTACCTGCCATGCTAAGCTACCTGCAGTGCTAGACTACCTGCAGTGCTAGGCTACCTGCCATGCTAAGCTACCTGCAGTGCTAGACTACCTGCAGTGCTAGGCTACCTGCCATGCTAAGCTACCTGCAGTGCTAGTCTACCTGCAGTGCTAGGCTACCTGCCATGCTAGGCTACCTGCAGTGCTAGGCTACCTGCCATGCTAGGCTACCTGCAGTGCTAGGCTACCTGCCGTCATGTGGGAGGCTTAATGCAGTTACAATAAATCAAATGTTCCCACATGTCAAAGTCATCCTGAATGTCAGTGTACAGGAAGAGTTAAGACCTGCCAGGACCATACTGAATAATAATGTCCCAATGTTGAACCGGTGTATCTGTACAGAGACATGCAGTCTTTCAGTGTGCGTACCATACGACACCACTGTGTCCCAAATATCACCCTATTCCATGCCCTGGTCAAAAGTAGTGCAACTATATAGGGCAGGGCAACCCTCTTTCCTGGAGATCTACTGTCCTGTAGGTTCTGTCCAAACCTAATTTAGCATATTTGATTCAGCTAGTTAAGGTCTGTTGAGCAGCTAATTAGTAGAATCAGGTGGTGTTAATTAGGGTTGGACTGAAAACCCACTGGATGGTAGATCTCCAGGAAGAGGGTTGGGCAGCCCTGACATATGGATACGGTGGCCATATGGGATGCAGACTTCTGTCTCTTTTAGCAATATTGCTGCTATATGGTCAGCCATTCCTCAGACCTTCTTAAATGTTCCTGTCTTTCAGATTGAGAAGGGGAAGTTACACGGCTGTATTGACGTGGGTTATTAATGTTCCTGTCTTTCAGATTGAGAAGGGGGAAGTTACACGGCTGTATTGACGTGGTTATTAATGTTCCTGTCTTTCAGATTGAGAAGGGAAGTTACACGGCTGTATTGACGTGGTTATTAATGTTCCTGTCTTTCAGATTGAGAAGGGGAAGTTACACGGCTGTATTGACGTGGTTATTAATGTTCCTGTCTTTCAGATTGAGAAGGGGAAGTTACACGGCTGTATTGACGTGGTTATTAATGTTCCTGTCTTTCAGATTGAGAAGGGGAAGATACACGGCTGTATTGACGTGGTTATTAATGTTCCTGTCTTTCAGATTGAGAAGGGGAAGATACACGGCTGTATTGACGTGGTTATTAATGTTCCTGTCTTTCAGATTGAGAAGGGGAAGTTACACGGCTGTATTGAGGTGGTTATTAATGTTCCTGTCTTTCAGATTGAGAAGGGGAAGTTACACGGCTGTATTGACGTGGTTATTAATGTTCCTGTCTTTCAGATTGAGAAGGGGAAGTTACACGGCTGTATTGACGTGGTTATTAATGTTCCTGTCTTTCAGATTGAGAAGGGGAAGATACACGGCTGTATTGACGTGGTTATTAATGTTCCTGTCTTTCAGATTGAGAAGGGAAGATACACGGCTGTATTGACGTGGTTATTAATGTTCCTGTCTTTCAGATTGAGAAGGGGAAGTTACACGGCTGTATTGACGTGGTTATTAATGTTCCTGTCTTTCAGATTGAGAAGGGGAAGTTACACGGCTGTATTGACGTGGTTATTAATGTTCCTGTCTTTCAGATTGAGAAGGGGAAGTTACACGGCTGTATTGACGTGGTTATTAATGTTCCTGTCTTTCAGATTGAGAAGGGGAAGTTACACGGCTGTATTGACGTGGTTATTAATGTTCCTGTCTTTCAGATTGAGAAGGGGAAGATACACGGCTGTATTGACGTGGTTATTAATGTTCCTGTCTTTCAGATTGAGAAGGGGAAGATACACGGCTGTATTGACGTGGTTATTAATGTTCCTGTCTTTCAGATTGAGAAGGGGAAGTTACACGGCTGTATTGACGTGGTTATTAATGTTCCTGTCTTTCAGATTGAGAAGGGGAAGTTACACGGCTGTATTGACATGGTTATTAATGTTCCTGTCTTTCAGATTGAGAAGGGGAAGTTACACGGCTGTATTGACGTGGTTATTAATGTTCCTGTCTTTCAGATTGAGAAGGGGAAGTTACACGGCTGTATTGACGTGGTTATTAATGTTCCTGTCTTTCAGATTGAGAAGGGGAAGTTACACGGCTGTATTGACATGGTTATTAATGTTCCTGTCTTTCAGTGAGAAGGGGAAGTTACACGGCTGTATTGACATGGTTATTAATGTTCCTGTCTTTCAGATTGAGAAGGGGAAGTTACACGGCTGTATTGACGTGGTTATTAATGTTCCTGTCTTTCAGATTGAGAAGGGGAAGTTACACGGCTGTATTGACGTGGTTATTAATGTTCCTGTCTTTCAGATTGAGAAGGGGAAGTTACACGGCTGTATTGACGTGGTTATTAATGTTCCTGTCTTTCAGATTGAGAAGGGGAAGTTACACGGCTGTATTGACGTGGTTATTAATGTTCCTGTCTTTCAGATTGAGAAGGGGAAGTTACACGGCTGTATTGACGTGGTTATTAATGTTCCTGTCTTTCAGATTGAGAAGGGGAAGTTACACGGCTGTATTGACGTGGTTATTAATGTTCCTGTCTTTCAGATTGAGAAGGGATATGACTGACTGATGGAGTCATGAACAGCAGGCAGCAGCACCCTGCAGCTCCCAGGTTGGGGGATGACTGATGATGGAGTCATGAACAGCAGGCAGCAGCACCCTGCAGCTCCCAGGTTGGGGGTGACTGACTGATGGAGTCATGAACAGCAGGCAGCAGCACCCTGCAGCTCCCAGGTTGGGGGATGACTGACTGATGGAGTCATGAACAGCAGGCAGCAGGACCCTGCAGCTCCCAGGTTGGGGGATGACTGACTGATGGAGTCATGAACAGTAGGCAGCAGCAGCCTGCAGCTCCCAGGTTGGGGGATGATGACTGATGGAGTCATGAACAGTAGGCAGCAGCAGCCTGCAGCTCCCAGGTTGGGGGATGACTGACTGATGGAGTCATGAACAGTAGGCAGCAGCAGCCTGCAGCTCCCAGGTTGGGGGATGACTGACTGATGGAGTCATGAACAGCAGGCAGCAGCCCCCTGCAGCTCCCAGGTTGGGGGATGACTGACTGAGGAGTCATGAACAGTAGGCAGCAGCAGCCTGCAGCTCCCAGGTTGGGGGATGACTGACTGATGGAGTCATGAACAGCAGGCAGCAGCCCCCTGCAGCTCCCAGGTTGGGGGATGACTGACTGATGGAGTCATGAACAGCAGGCAGCAGCACCTGCAGCTCCCAGGTTGGGGGATGACTGACTGATGGAGTCATGAACAGCAGGCAGCAGGACCCTGCAGCTCCCAGGTTGGGGGATGACTGACTGATGGAGTCATGAACAGCAGGCAGCAGGACCCTGCAGCTCCCAGGTTGGGGGATGACTGACTGATGGAGTCATGAACAGCAGGCAGCAGCACCCTGCAGCTCCCAGGTTGGGGGATGACTGACTGATGGAGTCATGAACAGCAGGCAGCAGCACCCTGCAGCTCCCAGGTTGGGGGATGACTGACTGATGGAGTCATGAACAGCAGGCAGCAGCACCCTGCAGCTCCCAGGTTGGGGGATGACTGACTGATGGAGTCATGAACAGCAGGCAGCAGCACCCTGCAGCTCCCAGGTTGGGGGATGACTGACTGATGGAGTTATGAACAGCAGGCAGCAGCACCCTGCAGCTCCCAGGTTGGGGGATGACTGACTGATGGAGTCATGAACAGCAGGCAGGAGGACCCTGCAGCTCCCAGGTTGGGGGATGACTGACTGATGGAGTCATGAACAGCAGGCAGCAGCACCCTGCAGCTCCCAGGTTGGGGGATATGATGACTGATGGAGTCATGAACAGCAGGCAGCAGCAGCCTGCAGCTCCTAGGTTGGGGGATGACTGACTGATGGAGTCATGAACAGTAGGCAGCAGCAGCCTGCAGCTCCCAGGTTGGGGGATCACTGACTGATGGAGTCATGAACAGCAGGCAGCAGCCCCCTGCAGCTCCTAGGTTGGGGGATGACTGATTGATGGAGTCATGAACAGTAGGCAGCAGCAGCCTGCAGCTCCCAGGTTGGGGGATGACTGACTGATGGAGTCATGAACAGCAGGCAGCAGCCCCCTGCAGCTCTCAGGTTGAGGGTGACTGACTGATGGAGTCATGAACAGCAGGCAGCAGCCCCCTGCAGTCCCAGGTTGGGAGGGTGACTGATGTGGAGTCATGAACAGCAGGCAGCAGACCCTGCAGCTCCCAGGTTGGGGGTGGGGTTAGAGGACAACACTAACAACACAGATTATTCAGAATAGTCTAGTTTCCACTCCAGGGCTCGTAGGTATCAAGCTTCTCAGAGTGCTGATCTAGGATCAGTTTTGCTTTTCGATCATAGTGACTAAAATGACATGGACAAGATCAGGACTCCTACTCTGAGACGCTTAGAGAATACTGATCTAGGAACAGTTTGTTCTTCTAGAAGACCATTGACTAACCTAAACTAACATTAGAGCAGAAAAGATGACTGTACTACTACAGTACTTTACCTTAGTGTGTTTTCATCCCCTTGAGAATCCTTGTCTGACTGCAGCACCCCTCCCTCTCTCTATTCTCTCCCTCCTTCTTTCTCTCTCTCTCTCCCTCTCTCTATCTCCTCTCTCTCTCTCTCTCTCTATCTCTCTCTCTCTCTCTCTCTCCCTCTTTCTCTCTCTCTCTCTCCCTCTTTCTCTCTCCTGCCATAGATCAAGTCTCAGGAGCTGTTTGATGAATGGGTGTCTAAGCTACGCCACCATCGGCTGTACCGTCAGAATGAGATTGCCATGTACCCCCAGGAGAAGGCTTACTACTACCCCCGTTTCCCCCCTCCCGGGTCCCCCGGTGTGGCTGATAGAACGGTACTACACCACACACACACACACACACACACACACACTGTGCTCTCTGTAGTTGAATGGGCCTGTGATATGAAAGATATCAGTAGTAACAGACTATTTTAAGACCAGAGAGCTGGTGTTTAATATGAAACATCAAAAAGCCTGTTACAGTGGTATCTCTCATTCTGTTATTCTCTGCAGAGTGCTGTTGCAGATATACACATGGCAGACAGTCATGACAGCATTTGTATTCATAGAAAAAAGCACAGATGTTGTTTATAGTGTGTGTGTTGATGGGGGTTGACTTGCCTGTGTGTGTGTGTGTGTGGTGTGTGTGTGTGTGTGTGTGTGTGTGTGTGTGTGTGTGTGTGTGGTGTGTGTGTTGTAGCGGCCTGTGTCTCTAGCCAGACAGGCGTCGGTCCATGCTGCAGGTAGCTTCCCAGTGACCTGTACCAGCCAATCCAAGGTGGCCGCCTGGCTGCAGTCCTCAGACGACATGAACAAGTGTTCTGAAGGTACACACACATGCACTTTCTTGTATAACTAACTTTGTGGGGACACACAATTCAGTCCCATTCAAAATCCTCGCTTTCTCTCGCGCGCGCTTTGTCGCTCTCTCTCTGTTTGTCTCTCTCTCGCTTTTTCTCTCTCACTTTCTCCCCCCGTCCCCCGCCCCCCGTCTCTCTCCATCTCTCCAGACATGTCAGTGTGTGAGTCCTACCTGTTGGAACTGAACCATCTGCTACAGAGTATGGAGGTCATCCACCGCACCTACTCAGCTCCAGCCATCAACGCACTACTGCAGGTCACATACTGTGTGTGTATGTGTGTGTGTGTGGTGTGTGTGTGTGTGTGTGTGTGTCTACACCTCTGCTTAGAACTAGACGTCTAAGATGTGTCTAATGAATTATATCCAGGGTTCCAGCTGTTTATTTGGTTTGCTAACTTGCTAGCTAAGTGGCTAGATGTCCAGATCAAGCTTCTTGGTTACAGCAGAGACATTCAATCCCCTCCTGGATCAAGTTCCCTGTTGACTAAATCGTTTTTTGACATTGACCCCTTGTGTGCACTTCCATTAATACCGTAAACCCTGGTACGGTACAGAAATTGTATAGCGGTATGAAAATGTGGATACCACCCAACCCTAAACCAGGCTTTAGTCATCACTATCCATCTGGCCTGACAGATCATATGCTGTATGTCTATACATTTATTAGGTACTCCCATCTAGTACTGGGTCGGACCCCCCTGTAGCCATGAAGTGGTGCACCGGGTCAGCAACAATGTTCAGAGATGTTCAGAGACGCTGTGGCTTTCAAACATTGATCAGTTGGTATCAAGGGACCTAAGGTGTGTCAGGAAAACATTCCCCACACCATTACACCACGCCGCCAGCAGCCTGTATCGTTGACATCAGGCAGGATGGGTCCATGGACTCCTGCTGCTTACGCCAAATCCTGACTCTGCCATCAGCATGACCCAGCAGGAACCAGATTTGTTGGACAAGGCGATGTTGTATATTCATTGCTACTCAGTTGTCTAACATGGTGGGATATACACTGAGTATACAAAACTGTGGTGAAAGCTATGATCCCTTATTGATGTCACTTGTTAAATCCACTTCAATCAGTGTAAATGAAGGGGAGGAGACATGTTAAAGAAGGATTTTTAAGCCTTAAGTGCCTTTGAACGGGGAATGGTGGTGGTAGGTGTCAGGTGCACCAGATTGTGTCAAGAACTGCAACACTGCTGGGTTTTTCATGCTCAACAGTTTCCTGTGTGAATCAAGAATATTCCACCACACAAAGACATTCAGCCAACTTGACACAACTGTGGGAAGCATTGGAGTCAACATGGGCCAACATCCCTGTGGAACGCTTTAGACACCTTGCAGAGTCCATGTCCTGATGAATTGAGACTGTTCTGAGGGCCAAACAGGGTGCACCTCAATATAAGGTGTTCCTAATGTTTGGTATATTCACTGTATATCACACCATGTTATACAACTCAGTAACAACTTCAACTTTAATCTAGTCTGTAGACCGATGACGGTAGTAATTTAGTCTGTAGACTGATAATATATGGTTGATGAGGGTAGTAATTTAGTCTGTAGACTGATAATATAGGGTTGATAACAGTAGTAATCTAGTCTGTAGACTGATAATATAGGGTTGATGACAGTAGTAATCTAGTCTGTAGACTGATAATATAGGGTTGGTGACAGTAGTAATCTAGTCTGTAGACTGATAATATAGGGTAGATGACGGTAGTAATCTAGTCTGTAGACTGATAATATGGGGTTGATGACAGTAGTAATCTAGTCTGTAGACTGATAATATAGGGTTGATGACAGTAGTAATCTAGTCTGTAGACTGATAATATAGGGTTGATGACAGTAGTAATCTAGTCTGTAGACTGATAATATAGGGTTGATGAGGGTAGTAATCTAGTCTGTAGACTGATAATATAGTGTGATAACAGTAGTAATCTAGTCTGTAGACTGATAATATAGGGTTGATGACAGTAGTAATCTAGTCTGTAGACTGATATAGGGTTGATGAGGGTAGTAATCTAGTCTGTAGACTGATAATATAGTGTATATACAGTAGTAATCTAGTCTGTAGACTGATAATATAGGGTTGATGACAGTAGTAATCTAGTCTGTAGACTGATAATATAGGGTTGATAACAGTAGTAATCTAGTCTGTAGACTGATAATATAGGGTTGATGAGGGTAGTAATCTAGTCTGTAGACTGATAATATAGGGGTGATGACAGTAGTAATCTAGTCTGTAGACTGATAATATAGGGTTGATGAGGGTAGTAATCTAGTCTGTAGACTGATAATATAGGGGTTGATGATGGTAGTAATCTAGTCTGTAGACTGATAATATGGGGTTGATGACAGTAGTAATCTAGTCTGTAGACTGATAATATAGGGTCGATGATGGTAGTAATCTAGTCTGTAGACTGATAATATAGGGTTGATGACAGTAGTAATCTAGTCTGTAGACTGATAATATAGTGTGATGACGGTAGTAATCTAGTCTGTAGACTGATAATATAGGGTTGATAACAGTAGTAATCTAGTCTGTAGACTGATAATATAGGGTCGATGATGGTAGTAATCTAGTCTGTAGACTGATAATATAGGGTTGATGACAGTAGTAATCTAGTCTGTAGACTGATAATATAGCGTTGATAACAGTAGTAATCTAGTCTGTAGACTGATAATATAGGGTTAATAACAGTAGTAATCTAGTCTGTAGACTGATAATATAGGGTTGATGAGGGTAGTAATCTAGTCTGTAGACTGAATATAGTGTGATGACGGTAGTAATCTAGTCTGTAGACTGATAATATAGGGTTGATAACAGTAGTAATCTAGTCTGTAGACTGATAATATAGTGTGATGACGGTAGTAATAGTAATCTAGTTTGTAGTCTGATGGTGTAGGCTGATGTCAGTAGTAGTAATCTAGTCTGTAGACTCATGGTGTAGGGTGATGACAGTAGTAATCTAGTCTGTAGACTGATGGTGTAGGCTGATGACAGTAGTAATCTAGTCTGTAGTATTATTATGTAGGTTGATGACGGTAATAATCTAGTCTGTAGTATTATGATGTAGGGTGATGACGGTAATAATCTAGTCTGTAGACTGATGGTGTAGGGTGATGACAGTAGTAATCTAGTCTGTAGTATTATTATGTAGGGTGATGACGGTAATAATCTAGTCTGTAGTATTATGATGTAGGGTGATGACGGTAATAATCTAGTCTGTAGACTGATGGTGTAGGGTGATGACAGTAGTAATCTAGTCTGTAGACTGATGGTGTAGGCTGATGACAGTAGTAATCTAGTCTGTAGTATTATGATGTAGAGTGATGACAGTAGTAAGTAGTCTGTAGACTGATGGTGTAGGGTGATGACGGTAGTAATCTAGTCTGTAGACTGATGATGTAGGTTGATGACAGTAGTAATTTAGTCTGTAGTGATGATGTAGGGTGATGACGGTAATAATCTAGTCTGTAGACTGATGATGTAGGGTGATGACAGTAGTAATCTAGTCTGTAGTATTATGATGTAGGGTGATGACGGTAATAATCTAGTCTGTAGACTGATGATGTAGGTTGATGACAGTAGTAATCTAGTCTGTAGACTGATTGTAGGGTGATGACGGTAATATTCTAGTCTGTAGACTGATGATGATGTAGGGTGATGACATTAGTAAGTTGTCTGTAGACTGATGGTGTAGGGTGATGACGGTAGTAATCTAGATCTGTAGACTGATGATGAAGGGTGATGACAGTAGTAAGTTGTCTGTAAACTGATGGTGTAGGGTGATGATGGTAGTAATCTAGTACAGTAGTAATCTAGTCTGTAGACTGATGATGTAGGGTGATGACAGTAGT
Organism: Salmo trutta; assembly: GCF_901001165.1. Taxonomy (NCBI): domain Eukaryota; kingdom Metazoa; phylum Chordata; class Actinopteri; order Salmoniformes; family Salmonidae; genus Salmo; species Salmo trutta. Next base: position 39,060 of record NW_021823276.1, read on the forward strand.
AATCTAGTCTGTAGACTGATGATGTAAGTGATGATGGTAGTAATGTGGTCTGTAGACTGATGTAGGGTGATGACAGTAGTAATCTAGTCTGTAGTATTATGATGTAGGGTGATGACGGTAATAATCTAGTCTGTAGACTGATGATGTAGGGTGATGACGGTAATAATCTAGTCTGTAGACTGATGATGTAGGGTGATGACAGTGGTAAGTAGTCTGTAGAGATGATGATGTAGGGTGATGACAGTGGTAAGTAGTCTGTAGACTGATGATGTAGGGTGATGACAGTAGTAATCTTGTCTGTAGACTGATGATGTAGGGTGATGACAGTAGTAATCTAGTCTGTAGACTGATGATGTAGGATGATGACAGTAGTAAACTAGTCTGTAGACTGATGACGGTAGTCTTTTGCGTACATGTTTTTCATCATGCTACATATTCAATTGATAGCAGCTATTTCCAAGAAGAGGCTACTTATAATAACTGTGTGGTTGTTTTTTCCTACTAACCTTAGTTGATTGCACTGACTGTAAGTCTCTCTGGAGAAGAGCGTCTGCTAGAGTTCATGACTAAAATGTAAATGTAGCAGACATGTTTATCTTCCATCCAGATACAGCGTTTAAAGCTTGTCCTCCTTAATCATCTGATTCCACATTGCAAATGAAAGGCATTTATTTACTTTGCAGTATTCTTCAGGAATGCCAGGTTGATGAAGGTATTACTGAAACAAGTTGTACTTTTATAGTTACTGACGTAGAAGTGCACTTACTAACTGTATCCCAAATGGCACCCTATTCCCTATATAGTGCACTGGTCAAAAATAGTTCACTATATAGGGAATGGGGAGGCATTTAGGACGTATAGATAGTTACTGACGTAAAGCACTGCACTCAGTGACAGGAGGAATTTTAAGACTTCCCTTGTCTTCTCTTGTCTTTCCCTGAAGTTGTTTTGAATTATCTTGTATCTTTTCAGTTCTCTGCTTAATATAGAACACATCGTTTTCTCTATCTGTCATTCCTTAAAATAAACATTTCTCTCTCTCTCTCTCTCTCTCTCTCTCTCTCTCTCTCTCTCTTCTATTTATTCTATTTTATTCTATTCAGGCTTCTACATTTGACACCCCCAAAAAGGAAAAAAGGCCCCAAGGAAATGGCGTGGTTCTAAAAACTACGGCAAAGATGTGAAAACAACACTGCAGGTACTGTAAAAGGAAACCAGTCAGGTGAAATGTTTGAATAGTTGCCTTTTAAAAACCCCATTTACGTGGGTTAAGTCCGACGGAGACCTTCGGGTCGAAACGTTGCTTGATGGAACTGGGGGAACATTCATCAGTGTGGGGGTATCTGTTCTTTGTTTCATGGATAGTTCACTTAACCTCACTTGCAACTTCTGTGCATCAAAATGTGTGTTCATCCACTATTTGAAAATGGCAGATACATTTCTGTTTGTCTGCTTCCTGTTCCTGTTCCATCCCAGGTTCCCAGTTGCATCTCATCTGGCTCCGTCCGTCTCCACGCCTCCAACCCCAACCTCTCTACTGCAGCCCTGGGGACTGCGAAGTCCTACCCTGAACCTCCCTATATGGACTCTCCTATAGACGTAGCCAAACTACAGGAGGACTTCTGCCGCGTCGCTAACAACCGTAAGTACTCTCTCTGTTACCAACAACCAATAGCTCCTAATAGGAGATAGCATCGCTAACAACCGGAAGTACTCTCTCTGTTACCAACAACCAATAGCCCAATAGGAGATAGCATCGCTAACAACCGGAAGTACTCTCTCTGTCACCAACAACCAATAGCTCCCAATATGAGATAGTCGCTATCAACCGGAAGTACTCTCTCTGTCACCAACAACCAATAGCTCCCAATAGGAGATAGCATCGCTAACAAACCATCTTTCATCTGTCATCTTTATTCGGATTCCCATTAGCTGATGCCATGACGACAGCTAGTCTTCCTGGGGTCCTAAACCCAACAACACAGAGACATAACAGACATGATGACAGCTAGTCTTCCTGGGGTCCTAAACCCAACAACACAGAGACATAACAGACATGATGACAGTTAGTCTTCCTGGGGTCCTAAACCCAACAACACAGAGACATAACAGACATGAGGACAGCTAGTCTTCCTGGGGTCCTAAACCCAACAACACAGAGACGTAACAGACATGATGACAGCTAGTCTTCCTGGGGTTCTAAGACAGAGACATAACAGACATGATGACAGCTAGTCTTCCTGGGGTTCTAAACCCAACAACACAGAGACATAACAGACATGATGACAGCTAGTCTTCCTGGGGTTCTAAACCCAACAACACAGAGACATAACAGACATGATGACAGCTAGTCTTCCTGGGGTTCTAAACCCAACAACACAGAGACATAACAGACATGATGACAGCTAGTCTTCCTGGGGTCCTAAACCCAACAACACAGAGACATAACAGACATGATGACAGCTAGTCTTCCTGGGGTTCTAAACCCAACAACACAGAGACATAACAGACATGATGACAGCTAGTCTTCCTGGGGTTCTAAACCCAACAACACAGAGACATAACAGACATGATGACAGCTAGTCTTCCTGGGGTTCTAAACCCAACAACACAGAGACATAACAGACATGAGGACAGCTAGTCTTCCTGGGGTTCTAAACCCAACAACACAGAGACATAACAGACATGATGACAGCTAGTCTTCCTGGGGTTCTAAACCCAACAACACAGAGACATAACAGACATGATGACAGTTAGTCTTCCTGGGGTCCTAAACCCAACAGCACAGAGACGTAACAGACATGATGACAGCTAGTCTTCCTGGGGTCCTAAACCCAACAACACAGAGACATAACAGACATGATGACAGCTAGTCTTCCTGGGGTCCTAAACCCAACAACACAGAGACATAACAGACATGATGACAGTTAGTCTTCCTGGGGTCCTAAACCCAACAACACAGAGACATAACAGACATGAGGACAGCTAGTCTTCCTGGGGTCCTAAACCCAACAACACAGAGACGTAACAGACATGATGACAGCTAGTCTTCCTGGGGTTCTAAGACAGAGACATAACAGACATGATGACAGCTAGTCTTCCTGGGGTTCTAAACCCAACAACACAGAGACATAACAGACATGATGACAGCTAGTCTTCCTGGGGGTCCTAAACCCAACAACACAGAGACATAACAGACATGATGACAGCTAGTCTTCCTGGGGTTCTAAACCCAACAACACAGAGACATAACAGACATGATGACAGCTAGTCTTCCTGGGGTTCTAAACCCAACAACACAGAGACATAACAGACATGATGACAGCTAGTCTTCCTGGGGTCCTAAACCCAACAACCAGAGACATAACAGACATGATGACAGCTAGTCTTCCTGGGGTCCTAAACCCAACAACACAGAGACATAGCAGACTGATGACAGCTAGTGCTATCCTGGGGTTCTAATACCCCAACAACACAAGAGACTATAACACGCGACCACCATGATGACAGCTTAAGTCTTCCTGGGGTTCTAAACCCAACACAAACAGGAGACATAACAGACATGAGGACAGATAGTCTTCCTGGGGTTCTAAACGCCAACAACACAGAGACATAAACAGACATGATGACAGCTAGTCTTCCTGGGGTTCTAAACCCAACACACGAGACATAACAGACATGATGACAGTTAGTCTTCCTGGGGTCCTAAACCCAACAGCACAGAGACGTAACAGACATGATGACAGCTAGTCTTCCTGGGGTCCTAAACCCAACAACACAGAGACATAACAGACATGATGACAGCTAGTCTTCCTGGGGTCCTAAACCCAACAACACAGAGACTTAACAGACATGAGAATGTACAAGTCCTCTGTCACGGACACCCAATAGATCTTAATAGGAGACGCTTTGTTTTTGATTTAGTATGCCGCCCCTCGCATTTTGTGTAATAGCATTTATACACTACATGGCCAAAAGTATGTGGACGCCCACATACGCTTGTGGCTGAATGGAAGCATGTCCCCGCAGCAATGTTCCAACATCTAGTGGAAAGCCTTCCCAGTAGAATGAGATGTTCGACGAGCAGGTGTCCACATACTTTTGGCCATGTAGCGTATGCAATTCTTCAGAGATCGTCAGGTTGACAATTTAAATTGGGCTAAAATAGGAAATGGACGCCTGTCGACTCATTCTCCTCTGGAATTACATATTAACATAGTAACATTGTCTAAAAATGCTAATATAAAATAGCCCATAGTGATACGGAGGTCATGTGTTTGGCGGGCGAGGTGCTGAGTGTGATCTCATGAAGCATTCCACTAGCAGTTACATTACTAGCAGGCCATCAGTGGTGTATCATAGTGTGCAATAGGCAGCAGGCTTCTAGGCATGCTAATAGATAGACTCTATTGTGATCGCTGTGCCAAAATCACAAACTGATAGAGGAGTGTTGATTGTGAATGACAGGAGGGCAGTGATAACCTGCTGATTTCGAGACTCAGGGGGTAAAAGATCTCAATCAGATGCCCTCAGCTGATGCAGGAACCCCAGACTTCTACACTGTAGCTTCTCAGTTATTAATGAGGAGACAACCGCTGAGGCCTTACACAGAATGATTGAAACCTAACTAATTGTTGTTAAAGGATTAATTATCTTTATCTCTCTCTCTTTCGCTCTCTTTCTCGCTCTCTCTCTTCGCTCTTCTCTCTCTCTCTGCCCCCTTATCACTCGCTCTCTCTCTCTCTCTCTCTCTCCTCTCTCTCTCCTCTCCTCTCTCTCTCTCTCTCTCTCAGTGCATGCCACCATGAAGTCAGGCCCTTAAGCGCTCTTCACCTCTGAGAAGGAGAAGTTAAAAACAGGTGCTGGACACCAAGACACATGCCGCCCTACCTCCCCAGGATATGGGTCTGAAGGAACGCTCTGTCCTCGGTAAGATCCCCTCCCACTCCTCTCACTCTGTCACTGGCACGTAGGTCTTCAGTCAGGGAGAATAGACGTGTCTCTCCTTTTTGACTTGCTATTGTACCCCTGGTAGCCGGTCCTCCCACACCAGTTTATCAAGGGTGAATACTGACGCCACAGTGTCTGCTGACAAGCCTGTTACGGGGGTATTACTGGCTGTGTGTACCCACCTGAAACACACACAGTCTCACAGTCAGTCCTGTAGTCAGAGCCCTCCCTCCTTCCCTCTCTCTTTACAGCCTTCCTCCCTCTTTCCCTACTCCTTCTTTTACAGCCTTCCCTCCCTCTTTCCCTCCCTCTTTTACAGCCTTCCTCCCTCTTTTACAGCCTTCCCTCCCTCCTTCCTTCCCTCCTTCCCTCCCTCTTTCCATCCTTCCCTCCCTCTTTTACAGCCTTCCCTCCCTTTTTCCCTCCCTCTTTCCATCCTTCCCTCCCTCTTTCCCTCCCTCTTTTACAGCCTTCCCTCCCTCTTTCCCTCCCTCTTTTACAGCCTTTCCTCCCTCTTTCCCTCCCTCTTTCCATCCTTCCTCCCTCTTTCCCTCCCTCTTTTACAGCCTTCCCTCCCTCTTTTACAGCCTTCCCTCCCTCCTTCCTTCCCTCCTTCCCTCCCTCTTTCCATCCTTCCCTCCCTCTTTTACAGCCTTCCCTCCCTTTTTCCCTCCCTCTTTCCATCCTTCCCTCCCTCTTTCCCTCCCTCTTTTACAGCCTTCCCCCTCTTTCCCTCCCTCTTTTACAGCCTTTCCTCCCTTCTTCCCTCCCTCTTTCCATCCTTCCCTCCCTCCTTCCCTCCCCTTTTACAGCCTTCCCTCCTTCTTTCCATCCTTCCCTCCTTCTTTTACAGCCTTCCCTTCCTCCTTCCCTCCCTCTTTCCAGCCTTCCCTCCTTCTTTTACAGCCTTCCCTCCCTCCTCTCCTCTCCTCCGCTCCTGGCTGCATGTGCTACTATAGATATAGAATGAATAGAGCGGTGGTTCCCCAGTCAAGTCATCGATTGCATAATGGGTGGACTGGCAGCCATGCGAGTGGTACCATAGGACCAAAGCAGGACGTAAGAGTAGGAAGTAAAAGCAGGATTCAACTCAACTGGCATTAGAAAATATTAGAAGGGCCGCCAAACGATCAGGCTGCTACACAGACCTCTATGGAGTCTCTGTTCTAGAGCTTCCAGTAAAACTGTGTTTCAGAGTATTTTTAAACTCTAAATGGTCAAATAGTGAGAAAGAGATGTCATTGTTGCAATAGTTTGTGAGTGGGCAACATATATCATCATCTGAAGTTGACATGTTGAATTATTTTGCCATGTAAAATGATTATATATGCTGCTCAAAAAAATAAAGGGAACACTTAAACAACACACTCCTAGATCTGAATGAAAGAAATAATCTTATTAAATACTTTTTTCTTTACATAGTTGAATGTGCTGACAACAAAATCACACAAAAATATTCAATGGAAATCCAATTTATCACCCATGGAGGTCTGGATTTGGAGTCACACTCAAAATTAAAGTGGAAAACCACACTAGAGGCTGATCCAACTTTGATGTAATGTCCTTAAAACAAGTCCAAAATGAGGCTCAGTAGTGTGTGTGGCCTCCACGTGCCTGTATGACCTCCCTACAACGCCTGGGCATGCTCCTGATGAGGTGGCGGATGGTCTCCTGAGGGATCTCCTCCCAGACCTGGACTAAAGCATCCACCAACTCCTAGACAGTCTGTGGTGCAACGTGGCGTTGGTGGATGGAGCGAGACATGATGTCCCTGATGTGCTCAATTGGTTTCAGGTCTGGGGAACGGGCGGACCAATCCATAGCATCAATGCCTTCTTCTTGCAGGAACTGCTGACACACTCCAGCCACATGAGGTCTAGCATTGTCTTGCATTAGGAGGAACCCAGGGCCAACCGCACCAGCATATGGTCTCACAAGGGGTCTGAGGATCTCATCTCGGTACCTAATGGCAGTCAGGCTACCTCTGGCGAGCACATGGAGGGCTGTGCGGCCCCCCAAAGAATGTCACCCCACACCATGACTCACCCACCGCCAAACTGGTCATGCTGGAGGATGTTGCAGGCAGCAGAACGTTCTCCACGGCGTCTCCAGACTCTGTCACGTCTGTCCACATGCTCAGTGTGAACCTGCTTTCATCTGTGAAGAGCACAGGGCGCCAGTGGCGAATTTGCCAATCTTGGAGTTCTCTGGCAAATGCCAAACGACCTGCACGGTGTAGGGCTGTAAGCACAACCCCATCTGTGGACGTCGGGCCCTCATACCACCCTCATGGAGTCTGTTTCTGACCGTTTGAGCAGACACATGCACATTTGTGGCCTGCGGGAGGTCATTTTGCAGGGCTCTGGCAGTGCTCCTCCTGCTCCTCCTTGCACAAAGGCGGAGGTAGCGATCCTGCTGCTGGGTTTGTTGCCCCCCTACGGCCTCCTCCACGGTCTCCTGATGTTACTGGCCTGTCTCCTGGTAGCACCTCCATGCTCTGGACACTACGCTGACAGACACAGCAAACCTTCTTGCCACAGGCTTCGCATTGATGTGCCATCCTGATGAGCTGCACTACCTGAGCCACTTGTGTGGGTTTGTAGACTCCGTCTCATGCTACCACTAGAGTGAAGCACCGCCAGCATTCAAAAGTGACCAAAACATCAGCCAGGAAGCATAGGAACTGAGAAGTGGTCTGTGGTCTCCACCTGCAGAACCACTCCTTTATTGGGGGTGTCTTGCTTATTGCCTATAATTTCCACCTGTTTGTCTATTCCATTTGCACATCAGCATGTGAAATGTATTGTCAATCAGTGTTGCTTCCTAAGTGGACAGTTTGATTTCACAGAAGTGTGATTGACTTGGAGTTACATTGTGTGTTTTAGTGTTCCCTTTATTATTTTGAGCAGTGTATTTCTCTAATGTGGACAGTTTGTGTTACTACCTTACACACGCTTGCATTTTCACCCCATAAAATTGAGTGGAATTACACATCCTTTTTACCTCAGATTGCTGATGTTAGTATAAAAGTTTATAGTCATCACGATGACATAAGATTGATTGTGTAACGGTTGTTGCAAGGAGAGGACCAAGGTGCAGCGTGGTACGTGTTCATCATGTTTATTAGTTCTGAACACTGATCAAAACAAAGTGGAACAAGCGCAACAGCTCTGTCAGGTGAAAAACACAAGACAGAAAAACAACTACCCACAACACCCTGTGGAAAAGGCTACCTAAGTATGGCTCCCAATCAGAGACAACGATAGACAGCTGTCCCTGATTGAGAGCCATACCCGGCCAAACAACGAATACACAAAACATAGAACACGGAACATAGAATGCCCAACCCTAGTCACACCCTGGGCCGAACCACATAGAGAACAAAACTCTCTCATATGGCCAGGGCGTGGACAGATTGCTTGAAATGGATCAATATCTTTGGTTTATACAGTAGCAACTTCCTTTAAACTGCACGCAGACATTAAAAGGTTATCCAAGAGTTGACCTGACTCTGGGGAAGTAGATAAAGGGCTTCATACCAAAATCCAAGAAGTATCATTTAAGTTAACTAACTGAAAGTGGTTTGTTTCCCTTTTTACGTGATGGCTGTACCTCCAAAAAAATCTACATCCGGCATTCTAAAATATAGATATAAGCCTTATGCAAGTTCTCATCTAGTCAACCATGTATAGGTTATCCAAGTCCGCTGTGGCCTTTAATAGTGTTAGTTTAAAACAGCGTTAACCCCTGGTTCTATTGATTTCAGCGTGATATCGATGGAAGGGATTAACCAAACAAGGGTTGTGTTACACTTACCCCGTTGGCAACCCACCCATCAAAATGCAACACTTCAAATGTAGCTAGCTATCTTCTACAAATTGCCCTCTAACCAGTGATGTACACATATTCCCAGATTGTGTTTTTTGTGCAACCTCATCTCTCCCTCTCGCGCAATTGATTTCAACGTCATATCGATATGAGTGACTGACAAATAAGTGTTGCGTTTCTCTTTCCGTTTGACGACCCCCAAATCAAACCGCATCAGTGTAGCTGACTGTCTTCTGCGGGTCGTTCTGTAACCAGTGGTGTACTAAATATCTCCAGATTCCAGGTTGTTTCTTTAGTTGTGTTAGTTTCAACAGCGCGTACAACCTGATTTCCCCCTAATCGATATCAGGGATTTATTGCCACTTGTCAAAACGACAGGGTTTTTGGTGTGTGTGCATTTATAAGGTGCAGTTTATAAAATATACCAGTAATTTGATTACTATTGTTGCACATGTATGGGTAGATAGTACATTCTATGTTTAGGTTTTCATTATATCACAAACTGTTTCTGCATATTGGTTATTGATTTGGATACGTTAAAACTGTTTTGACTGGGCTATTTATCAAAATGTCTTGTCAACAGGAAGCAGCGACAGCATCATGTTCAACGTCATTTTTACGACTATAAATTGACTTTCAGTATTTATTTCCAATGGTATTGTGCTTATCAGGTAAAAACTGCTGAGATGTATTTATTTTGATTATATACCAGAAATCACCAAAATGGCTTTGCCCTGCCTATCATGAGCCAGATCAGTTAGCCACATCAGTAGCCACATCAGTTAGCCACATCAGTTAGCCACATCGCTCCAATGGATGGCAACTGTCGTCGAGTCCCGACTCCTTGGACAACCTCATGTTGAAATCAAATCGCATTCAAGCCATTGAAGTCTATGACAAAAACTGAGTTTTCTTAAAAAATAAATGGCAAAATCATTAACAGTGCACCAGGGGTACTTGCTACTGTGATTCCTGAAATGCAGAGCCTGTTAATGAAGTATTTTTCTAATAAGAATTTATACTTTTGTTACATTGTTTGCTAGCTCAGTTGATTATCTAGCTAGCTCTCAGTCTCATTGACCACGAAACGTTGTGTCAAGCTAAAATACCACCTCTACAGGATTAACAACTCAACTCGAACCTGTCTACCTATAGCAATCAGTTATTCCTTGTTATTAATCCTCCAGACCTGACGGATGCCGCTCTGCCTTACCACTGAGCTAGTTTACAGCTAGGAACTGTTCCTCAACCTCAACAGTAAGGCCCTACAGTAAAGTGGGCTATCCTCAGAGCCTAGTGTTTATGCTGCACTCACTCCCGTTCCACCTGGCCGCCTTCTCAGGATCGTCCAGGCCAGAGCTTCCACCGTAGACCACAATACGAATAAGAGGCCCCTATTTCCCTGTGTTGACTCCGCCCAGAATCACCCCTCCTATGACTCCTTCCCAATGGCACTCAGTGCTACTAGTCTAGCCTCAAGGGCCCTTTACTCCAGTAACTCAGATTCCCAATTGACTAATAAACCAGATGCTTCCATTTAAAACCTAGAGAAAAACGACATGCACTTGTATGACTCCTTGATGACACAGGTTTCAGAACAATAAGCAAGTTTATTCAAAATTCCCAAAACAGGCATAAAATCCCAGCTCAATCCATCAATATCAGTCAATATCACAAATCAATAATCACACAAGCAATTATGATAAGCTAAAATGGACCATGGATTAGATACCTCCACTGCCCTTATCTAAATCCCTATGAGAAGCACAGCATTGAATAACAAGAAGCATGATCTCTGACCTTCTACAACTACTCTATAAACAGAATTTTGTACCTTTATTTTAACTAGGCAAGTCAGTTAGTGATTCAAAACTCTAACAGCTACTTAAAACTTTTAGCAATAAGGTACCTTAATGATTCCTTCTGTGGAAAGGGTTCTTCATGGAACCCAAAAGAGTTCTACCTGGAACCAAACTTTTTTTTAAAGGGTTCTCCTATGGGGACAGCCGAAGAAAACCTTTTAGGTTCTAGAGAGCACCTTTTTCCTAAGAGTGTAATTACGTATTTATGGTTAACACTTGCATCTGTGGCCGTAGCCAACGCCCCTCTGGCCAGTACTCATCGGCTAAAAAAAATCTCTTGTGGTTTTTCTGACGCCCTCTGCAAAATATATATTGTACCAGTCAAAAAGTTTGGACACACCTACTCATTCAAGGGTGGCTAGTTTGAAGAGTCTGAAATATAAAATCTATTTTGATTTGTTTAACACTATTTTGGTTACTACATGATTCCATATGTGATATTTCATAGTTGTAATGTCTTCACTATATTCTACAATGTGGAAAATAGTAAAATAAAGAAAAACCCTGGAATGAGTGT
>NW_021823277.1:0-50217 GCF_901001165.1 Salmo trutta
TGACATCTCTACCTCATTATGTTTTATTTATATCCTTCAGCTCAGCTTTTAACTGAATGGAAGCGACCACATCAGTTGGACGTGTTAATTGGAGAAGGGTCATTGTACTGTGCTTATGTTTTAATAGATAAATTGTTTATGGGAAATGTTGCAATGTTATACAGTATTGAATTGACTGAAAGTTGGAGGTTTGTTATCTGAGCCTTTTAAAAGTTGCAGGTAGCTTAGTGGTTAGAGCGTTGGGCCAGGAACCCAAATGAGTCATGCAGGTAGTCTAGTGGTTAGAGCGTTGGGCCAGGAACCCAAATGATGCAGGTAGTCTAGTGGTTAGAGCGTTGGGCCAGGAACCCAAATGAGTCATGCAGGTAGTCTAGTGGTTAGAGCATTGGGCCAGTAACCCAAATGAGTCATGCAGGTAGTCTAGTGGTTAGAGCATTGGGCCAGTTCCTATGACTTCCTATGACTTCCACTAGATGTCAACAGTCTTTATACAAGGTTTCAGGCTTGTTTCTTGAAAAACGAACAAGTAGTTTAGTTTATCCAATGTGTTCATCATGAGAAAGGTAGTCTTGTTGCGCACATGAACGAGAGTGCGGTCTTCGTTATTTATCTTCCCTATTGAACATACTATTCTCCATATTAAATATTATCATTTATTTAGATATTAGTACCTGAGGATTAATTAGAAACGTCGTTTGACTTGTTTGGACGAACTTTACTGGTAGCTTTTTGGAATCCTTTGTCTGCAGGTTGAACGAATGGATTAGTGAAATCAATGGCGCCAACTAAACTGACTTTTTTGGATATAAAGGAATTTATCAATCAAAACGACCATTCATTGTGTAGCTGACACCCTTGGGATTGCAAACGGAGGAAGATCTTCAAAGGTAAGGGATTTATTTCATCGCTATTTGTGAATTTTGTGATGCCTGTGCTGGTTTGAAAAACATTTTGGATGTGGGGCGCTGTCCTCAGATAATCAAATGCTATGCTTTCGCCGTAAAGCCTATTGTAAATCAGACAACGCGGTTCGATTACCAAGATTCTAAGCTAAAGATGTATGACACTTGTATTTTCATGAATGTTTAATATTCCGATTTTGTATTTTGAATTTGGTGTGCTCCAATTTCACCGGATGTTGTCGAATATGATCCTGCCAGCGGGATCCGATCCGCAAGAGGTTTTTAAAGCACTAAAGAAGGTTCCTGGAAAAGAGGATTGTCTGTTATGTAAAGGGTCAGAGCCACTGAGTGGACAAATATTAAGCATACCTTCCTAATATTGAGTTACGCCTGGTCAGTTTGTCATGGAAAGGTGTCCTTAATGTTTTGTACACTTAGTGTAAATTGCACAATAATTATACATTTATGGATTTTTTTATGTAGCCTATTGTTTTCTCTTTATACAACCTGCCATCTACCCACCTGGGGACTGAGGGTTATGAGAGAACCCCTGCATTACTAGCTTGCATGTTCTGCAGCCTTGTAAAGGTAAGGAAGGAATGACTGGGAGGCAGGTTGGCATTTATTGACATGAATCTTGCCTTGGAGGCAGTTCAGCAAAGTGGTCACAAGCTGGAACAGGCACAAAGTGATTTTAAATCTAACCTTAACTCTAATCCTTCCCTTAACCTCTCTAGGGGTGTAGAACAGTAGCGTCCCACCTGGCCAACATCCGGTGAAATTGCAGAGCGCCAAATTCAAATTAAATTACTATAAATATTTAACTTTCATGAAATCACAAGTGTAATACATCAAAATAAAGCTTAACTTGTTGTTAATCCAGCCGCTGTGTCAGATTTCAAAAAGGCTTTACGGCGAAAGCAAACCATGCGATTATCTGAGGACAGCGCCCAGCACACAAAACATTACAAACAGTTACCAGCCAAGTAAATTAGTCACGAAAGTCAGAAATAGCAATAAAATGAATCACTTACCTTTGATGATCTTCGTATGGTTGCTCTCACAAGACTCCCAGTTATACAATAAATGTTTGTTTTGTTCGATAAAGTCCCTCTTTATATCCAAAACCTTCCATTTTGTTGTTGCGTTTTGTTCAGTAATTCAAAAACTCAAATGCGGTCACAACAGGCAGACAAAAATTCCAAATAGTATCCGTAAAGCTCGTAGAAACATGTCAAACAACGTTTATAATCAATCCTCAGGTTGTTTTTAGCCTAAATAATCGGTAATATTTCAACCCAGACAATAGCGTCGTCATTATAAAAGAAAAACAAGAAAGGTGCGCTCTCCGTCGCGCACAGGAAAACAGCTCTGGGGACATCCCACTATCCACTCATTCAAAGTTGTCATTCTCCCTCATTTTTCAGAATAAAAGCCTGAAACAATGTCTAAAGACTGTTCACAACTGGTGGAAGCCATAGGGAACGGAATCTGGGTCCTATCCTATTAAATGGTGGATAGGCCTTCATTGGAATAACAGCCATTTCAAAATAATGGCACATCCTGGATGGATTTTCCTCAGGTTTTCGCCTGCCATTTCAGTTCTGTTATACTCACAGACATTATGTTAACGGTTTTAGAAACTTTGGAGTGTTTTCTATCCAAATCTACCTACTACTATTATATGCATATCCTGGCTTCTGGGCCTGAGTAGCAGGCAGTTTACTTTGGGCACGATTTTCATCCGGAGGTGAAAATAGTGCACCCTACCCTAGTGAGGTTAAATTAAGACCATAAAACTAAATTATTTTCCACAGCCAATTCTGACTTTGCAGCTGGCATATCTAGAGGAAATGGCGCAGTTCTGCCTCCAGGTCAAGATTCATGACAAATGTCAACCTGCGACTGGGAGAGGAAATGTAAAATCAATAACGAAAATGTTTTCACAATTAACATGCTTTTTCTTGTTTCAAGTATGTTTTTATGAAAAGTAAAATATATCCTTGTATACTTGTACAACTATATGTCCATATATAATTATACAATTTGTTATTCAACATAACAGACGTACAACAAATGATCACATTGGTATTTTAATGGTGTTATTGTAAGAGTTTAAATGTTTAAACAGAGGATACATCTAAAACAGTATAAAACAAGTGCAGTATGTTCTGAGAATGTTACTTTAACGTCAACTCATAACGTCACACTATAACTTCATGGGAGTCTTGTGGAAAGACTGCATGTTGTTTTGGGTGTATTGAGTGACGTCTTCATCAACATTTGCAGAATATTCCTAAAATATTTTCACCTCTTGTCAGACGCCAACAGCCTAGTCGGCTGCAGACATTCATAAGGAGTTCAAGTAGTTTATTTGCCATTTGCAGGTATTAAAAGTAATACATACATTGTCATTCCTTGTTGGAGCTCTCTCACATATAGGACAGTACATACCAGTGGAGGCTGCTGAGGGGAGGACGGCTCATAATAATGTCTGGAACAGAGTCGATGAAATGGAACACATGGAAACCACACGTTTAATACCATTCCACTTATTCCCCTCCAGCCATTACAAACCTGTCCTCCCCAATTAAGGTCCCACCAACCTAATGTGGTACAAACACAAACAGTAAAATATATCATAAAAAATGCAAAGTGGTAAAAGATCAGAAAAGGAAACAAAAGGTTCAGTCATGTTGTAATAGTCTGATGAAAACAGTTCAGGTTGATGATTTAACAGGCAGATAGAACTGGGATAGAAGCTGTTCTAGAACCTGTGGTCCAGAAACTGATTTAACCTCTCTAGTACATGTGGGACGAACTCGTCCCACCTACGTAACAGCCACTGAAATCCAGTGGCGCGATTTTTGAATCGTTAGAAATGCTATAACTTCAATTTCTCAAACATATGACTATTTCACAGCTATTTAAAGACAAGAATCTCGTTAATCTAACCCCACTGTCCGATTTCAAAAAGGCTTTACAACAAAAGCAAAACATTAGATTATGTCAGCAGAGTACCCAGCCAGAAATAATCACACAGCCATTTTTCAAGCTAGCATATCATGTCACATAAACCCAAACCACAGCTAAATGCAGCACTAACCTTTTATAATCTTCATCAGATGACACACCTAGGACATTGTGTTATACAATACATGCATGTCTGTTCAATCAAGTTCATATTTATATCAAAAACCAGCTTTTTACATTAGCATGTGACGTTCAGAAAAAGCATAACCACCGCAAACTTCCGGTGAATTTACTAACAGTTTGCTAAATTACTCACGATAAACGTTCACAAAAAGCATAACAATTATTTTAAGAATTATAGATACATTACCCCTCTATGCACTCGATATGTCCGATTTTAAAATAGCTTTTCGGATGAAGCACATTTTGCAATAATGTAAGTACATAGCCCGGCATTACAGGGCTAGCTATTTAGATACCCACCCAGGTCAGCATCCACCAAAATCACATTTCCTATAAGAAAGATGTTCTTACCTTGCTTGTTCTTCATCAGAATACACTGCCAGGACTTCTACTTCAATAACAAATGTTGGTTTGGTCCCAAATAATCCATCGTTATGTTCCAACAGCGACGTTTTGTTCGTGAGTTCTAGAATGCTTTTTCGCGGTGTCGCGCATGGCGCATTGGCGTGTCAAAAATGTCTAAATATTCCATTACCGTACTTCGAAGCATGTCAACCGCTGTTTAAAACCAATTTTTATGCCATTTATGTCATAGAGAAGTGTTAATATTCCGACCGGGAGTATGCATTGAGCCTAAACAGCCGAATAAAATTTCTCCTCAGAAGCGACTCATGCACGCGCATCATTGAAAGGTCCTCCGAGCATCCACTTACAAAAGGCGATAATATATTTCAACCTGAGGTTCCCTCGTAAACCTTCAGTTATTTCGCGGGCTCTGAGAGCCTATTGGAGCCCTGGGAATTGTCACGTTACAGCTAAGATCCTTACTTTTCAATAAAAAGAGGTAAGACGCACGACTCCTTGTCAGACAGGGTACTTCCTGCTTGAAGCCTTGTCAGGTTTTTGCCTGCCATAGGAGTTCTGTTATACTCACAGACACCATTCAAACAGTTTTAGAAAATTCAGAGTGTTTTCTATCCAAACCTGAACAATAATATGCATATTCTAGCTTCTGAGTTGTGTAGGAGGCCGTTAAAAAATGGGAACATAATTTTTTCCAAAATTCTCAATACTGCCCCCTACCCCAAACAGGTTTTAACAGGCAGATAGAACTGGGATAGACACTGTTCTAGAACCTGTGATCCAGAAACTGATTTAACAGGCAGATAGAACTGGGATAGAAGCTGTTCTAGATCCTGTGGTCCTGAAACTGATTATAACCAGGCAGATAGAACTGGATAGAAGCTGTTCTAGAACCTGTGGTCCAGAAACTGATTTAACAGGCAGATAGAACTGGGATAGAAACTGTTTCTAGAACCTGTGGTCCAGAAACTGATTTAACAGGCAGATAGAAACTGGGATAGAAGCTGTTCTAGATCCTGTGGTCCCTGAAACTGATTTAACAGGCAGATAGAACTGGGATAGAAACTGTTCTAGAACCTGTGGTCCAGAAACTGATTTATCAGGCAGGTAGTACTGGTATAGAAGCTGTTCTAGAACCTGTGATTCAGAACTGATTTAACAGGCAGATAGAACTGGATAGAAACCGTTCTAGAACCTGTGATCCAGAACGGATTTAACAGACAGATAGAACTGGTATAGAAGCTGTTCTAGAACCTGTGATCCAGAAACTGCCTAGCAACCACTGGTCCTCACTAGGCTAGTTGGCCCTGAATGGCTATTTTTCATTGGATTTTTTCAGGTTTTGAAGTGATATCTGTGTTTGTGGGACAACTTGGTGGTGGAATGAGTGTCTGTTTGTTCCCAATCAGAAATGATGGTCCATCATTTGAAGGTCCTGTGTCACGGTTCCCACTATTATAGGATGACGCATGTGTGTGTCCAGTGTGTGTGAGTGACCCAAGTGTGTGTAGTGTCCCAATTGTGTGTGTGTCCAGTGTGTGTGTGTCCATGTGTGTGTGTGTGTTGTCCAGTGTGTGTGTCCAGTGTGTTGTGTGTGTGTCCGTGTGTGTTGGTGTGTGTGTGTCCAGTGTGTGTGTGTCAAGTGTGTGTGCGTGTGTGTTTCCCCAGTGTTGTGTCCAGTGTGTGTCCAATGCGTGTGCGTGTGGTGTGTCCAGTTGTCTAGGTGTCCGTGTGTGCGTTCAGTGTGTGTGTTTTCTGTGTGGTGTCCAGTGTGTGTGTGTGCGTGTGTGCGTCGAGTGTGTGTGTGTCCTGTGTGTGTGTCCAGTATGTGTGAGAGTGTGTGTCCAGCATGTGTGTGTGTATCCACTTTGTGTGTGCAGTGTGCGTGTGTGTGTCCCCAGTATGTGTGTGACCAGTGTGTGTGTGTGTGTGTGTGTCCAGTGTGTGTGTGTGTGTGTCTGTGTGTGTGTGTGTGTGTGTGTGTGTGTCCAGTGTGTGTGTGTGGTGTGTGTGTGTGTGTGTGTGTGTGTGGTGTGTCCAGTGTGTGAATATTTGTGTGTCCAGTGTGTGTGTCCAGCGTGTGTGTCCAGTTTGTGTGGTGTGTGTGTGTGTGTTTGTGTGTATGTTGTATGTGTGTGTGTGTGTATGTCATGTGTGTGTGTGTCCAGTGGTTGTGTGTATGTGAGTCCAGTATGTTTGTGACTTCAGTGTGTGTGTGTGTGTGTCAGTGTGTGTGTGTGTTTGTGTCCAGTGTGTGTGTGTGTGTGTGTGTGTGTGGTGTGTGTGTGTGTGTGTGTTTGTGTGAGTTTGCGTGTGTGTCCAGTGTGTATGGGTGTGTGCGTGTGTCCAGAGTGCATGCGTGTGTGTCCAGTTGTGTGTGTGTGTGTGTGTGTGTGTGTCAGGTTATTATTTCAGGGACACTGAGGAATCAACATCCCAAACCCTAAACCCTGGATAGAGGGGCTCCGTGAATTGTGGAGTGAATGTGATCAGGTGGGTCAGTGTGTCAGAGGAGGCTCTATAGAAGGACAGAGTGCCGGCTGGCCAGTCCAGATACACTCCTACTTCTGTGGGGGCTGGAGGAGGGGACGACTATGGTAGTGAGATTATTATTATGACAGGCAGTGTAACTGTAGTCAGAGCAGGTCAGACTCCAGGACTTGTCATTCCATCCAAGACAACAGTCCTTAAACCCTCCTCCTCCTGTTGATTCCTTTATATGTCACTCCTATAACAGCCCTTCTCCCACTCCACTCTACCTCCCAGTAACAACGCCCAGTCAGACCCTCCTCTACACAGCACCTGTCTACAGCCCTCAAATCTCTCTGAGTGATCAGGATACGGCTGCTTCTCTGTCCTACATGTCACCTTCCTGTTCTCCTCAGACCAGAGAGAGGCGTCTGTTTACTGTGTTTGGGTCCAGTGTGAGATCACAGACATCTGATGGATGAAACCAGACACAATATTAGAAATCATCATCATTCACATTAGAATGTTAACTCACTTTTCACTAATTCATTTAATGTAGATGTTTCTAGGTATCCAAAAGGAGAAGTTAAGGTAACTTGAGACTTGTTGAATGATCATATGTTATACTGTATGGTAATATAAAACACACTTATTCCCATTAATTACACACACACACACCTGTATGCATGCATGGATGGACACGAACACACATTTCTTATGTAACACGAACACGCCACACACATTGTCAAAGCAACTGTTTGTAAACGTTGGTGTCCCTGAATTTCTGCTTCTGTAGAACTACAGCTGATATTTAATATGACCAAGTCAGTAATGATGGTGGTCTTTGACTTCGACTTATTCTTATTCATATTCTGCACAGCAGTCAACACTCACTTTTTCCAAGCCCAGGTTTCATTGTGTACTCTCCACCATGTTCCACACTGTAGTGGTAAGCAGAAGAACAGACAGTCATTGAGGGATACACCTGAACTCACACACACACACACACACACACACACACACACACACACACACACACACACACACACACACACACACACACACACACACACACACACCACACACACACAGTCAGCATATAACTTTGTCCAAGTGGTGGTCAGAATGTTTGTCTTAACTAGCCTGATAAGTCAACATGTCTGATATGAACATTGACATAAACCCTCTACATACTTGAGCTTCTCCAGTCTGCAGTGTGGATCCTCCAGTCCAGCAGAGAGCAGTCTGACTCCTGAGTCTCCTGGGTGATTGTAGCTCAGGTCCAGCTCTCTCAGGTGTGAGGGGTTTGACCTCAGAGCTGAGACCAGAGAAGCACAGCCTTCCTCTGTGACTAGACAGCCTGACAGGCCTGCAAGAGTAAAATCATATTAAAATCTTCTTATTGGCTGTAATTCCCGTAAACGGGATCGATATGACAACAGCCAGTGAAAGTGCAGGGCGCCAAATTCAAACAACAGAAATCTCATAATAAAATTCCTCAAACATACAAGTATTTTCCACCATGTTAAATATAAATTGTTGTTAATCCCACCACAGTGTCCGATTTCAAAAAGGGCTTTACTACGAAAGCACACCAAACGATTAGGTTAGTTCAGCAGCTAGTCACAGAAAAAACACAGCCATTTTCCAGCCAAAGAGAGGAGTCACAAAAAGCAAAAATAGAGATAGAATTATTCACTAACCTTTGATGATCTTCATCAGATGACACTCATAGGACTTCATGTTACACAATACATGTATGTTTTGTTCGATAAAGTTCATATTTATATCCAAAAATCTCAGTTTACATTGGCGCGTTACATTCAGTAATGTTTTGCTTCCAAAACAGCCGGTGATTTTGCAGAGCCACATCAATTTACAGAAATACTCATCATAAATGTTGATGAAAATACAAGTGTTATGCATGGAACTTTAGATAAACTTCTCCTTAATGCAACCGATGTGTCAGATTTGAAAAAAGCTTTACCGAATAAGCACACCATGCAATAATCTGAGTACGGAGCTCAGATACAGAAACAAGCCATGCAATATATCCGCCATGTTGGAGTCAACAGAAGTCAGAAATAGCATTATAAATATTCACTTACCTTTGATGATCTTCATCAGAATCCACTCCAAGTAATCCCAGTTCCACAATAAATGTTTGTTTTGTTCGATAAAGTCCATCCTTTATGTCCAATACCTCCTTTTTGTTCGCTCCTTCAGCGCACAAATCCAAATTCACGATGCACAGGCCAGACGAAAACTAAAAAAATTACATTACAGTTCGTAGAAACATGTCAAACGATGTATAGAATCAATCTTTAGGATGTTTTTATCATAGATCTTCAATTATGTTTCAACCGGAGAATTCCTTTGTCTTTAGAAATGGAACTCAGCTACCTTTCACGGACGCGCGCATGACTGAAGCTCATGCCCTTCTGGCAGACCTCTCACTGAATCAGCTCTTATTCTCCCCCACTTCACAGTAGAAGCCTCAAACAAGGTTCTAAAGACTGTTGACATCCAATAATATGCATATCTTAGCTTCTGGGCCTGAGTAAAGGCAGTTTACTCTTGGCACCTTATTCATCCAAGCTACTCAATACTTGCCATCCAGCCATAAGAAGTAACATCACACTGCTATTCTTTGGTGGTGAAAATAGTGGCAGTGAATTTTTTTCAACATATTCAGATACATCAGTGTCCTGAAACCTGCCATATCTATTCATAAATGAATGAATGTATCATTATTAGAAAATACAAATTTTCAAAATGCTACTTGTAGATAGAAAAATGTATAGTATAAATATTTGAGTAGACTAACCAGACCAGTTTAAAAAGCAGTATCAGTCAGAAGACAGACAGTGAGGTATCAGATTTAGATGGTACTGAGTATACAGTCCACACCATATCTATTTGACAGTGAAGCTAACATTTTAATGTGGCTCTATACTCCAACATTTTGCATTTCAGATGAAATGTTTCATATGAGGTGACAGTATAGAATGTCACCTTTTATTTGAGGATATTTTAATACATATCTGTTTCACCATTTAGAAATAAAAGCACTTCATGTATCTAGTCCACCTATTTGAAGAAGTTATAAGTATTCTGATCAATTCACTCATAGTGTGTTAAAGTAGTCAAAAAGTTTAGTATTTGGTCCCATATTCTGTGAATACAATGACTACATCAAGACTGTGACTGCCATGATAGATAAAGTTCATCAATGAATCATGAATAATAATAAGTGAGAGGAGTTACAGGAATACTGACCTCAGAGTCTCCAGTTTACAGTGGGGATTCCCCAGCCAGCAGAGAGCAGCTTCACTCCTGAATCCTTCAGGTCATTGTTACTCAGATCCAGATCTCTCAGGTGTGAGGGGTTTGACTCCAGAGCTGAGACCAGAGAAGCACAGCCTTCCTCTGTGACTCCACAGCCTTGACAGCCTGACAAAGAGATCATCATGACTTCACAAACACACTGTAATTTAACAACCGGTAGTGTAGAAGGACAATGGCAGATGCTATTGGTTTATTCTCTAAATCAACATATAGATTCATATCTGTCGCCTAGAATTGTATGGTCATAATGTTATAGTAATGTGAAAATCAATGCATTTATTCAACATGTTTTTCAATATAATATTATATACATATTATTATACATATTTTTCTCTAAACTGAATATTGCTTTCCTGATGATTAGTTCTGATATGTAATTTTATGTACTCACAGAACAGCTCTGGAGGCTTTGACCACTGGCAGCAGCCTCAGAAGACCTTCCTCTGATCTGGAGTATTTCTTCAGGTCAAACACATCCAGCTCCTTTTCTGAAGTCAGCAACACAAAGACAGAGCTGACCACTGTGCAGGTGACAGGTTGGGTTCTGAGAAGACTTCCTGATCTCAGGTATCTTTGGATCTCCTCCACTAGAGAATGGTCATTTAGTTTCATTCAGACAGTGGAAACAGATTGATGCTCCTCTCTGGAGAGTGATTCTCCCTGATCTTCTCCTTGATGTACTTGACTGTTTCTTCATGGCTCTGTGAGCTGATTCTTGTCTTTGTCAGTAGACCTCGTAAGTGCTTCTGATTGGACTCGAGTGAGAGGCCCAGAAGGAAGCGGAGGAAAAGGTCCAGGTTTCCCGACTCACTTAGTAAGGCTTTATCCACAGCACTCTTGTAGACAGTAACAGTGCGCCTTTGTCTGATCCTCAAACAAAAGTTCCTGGATTTTGATTGCAGTTCGGCCATTAGATTCTCATTGTTGTTGATGAATGAGAGGAACACATATACAGCAGCCAGAAACTCCTGAATGCTCAGATGCACGAAGCAGTACACCTTGTCCTGGTACAGCACACATTCCTCTTTAAAGAGCTGTGTGCACAATCCTGAGTACACTGAGGCTTCATTGACATCAATGCCAGCCTCTTTCAGGTCTTCTTCATAGAAAATCAGATTGCCCTTTACAAGCTGTTGAAAAGCCAGTTTTCCCAGTGACAGAATGCTCTCTTTATTCCAGTGTGGACCTGTCTCTTCTTTCCCAAGATACTTTTCATTCTTCTGTTTGGTATGAAACTCCACAAGGTGTGTGTACATCTCAGTCAGAGTCTTGGGCATCTCTTCTCTCTTATGTTCCAGCATGTGTTCAAGGACTATTGCAGAAATCCCAACAGAAGACTGGAATGTGGCACATGATGTGGAGGCTCCTTGATGTCTTTATGTGTGAGATGATTCTGGCTGGCCAGGGTCCTCATCACTGAATCTCTTCCGGAAGTACTCCTCCTTCTGTGGGTCATTGAACCCTCGCACCACTGTCACTTGGTCAACACACCCTGATGGGATCTTATTGGCCTGCTGCAGGTCGGGTAGTTATCCAGATGAGAGCAGAGGGAAGCAGATTTCCCTTGATTAGATTTGTCAGCAGAACATCCCTGAGGTTGACTCTGTGACGTCACAACAGATCTTGTTCTTCTGGAAGTCTAGGGCAGTCGGCACTCATCCAGACCATCAAAGATGAACAGAACTTCGTACTTGTCGTAGTTGGAGATTCTTGATTGTTTGGTTTCCATTGAGAAGTGATTGAGTAGTTCAATGAAAGTGTGTTTGTCCTCTTTCATCAAATTCAGCTCCCGGAAAGGGAAGGAAAATACAAATTGGACATCCTGATTTGCTTTTCCTTCAGCCCAGTCCAGAATGAACTTCTGCACAGGTTTTTCCAATGCCAAGCAACCTCCCTTTGTCAGCACAGTTCTGATACGTTTGTCTTGTCCAGTTAAGGGTTTTGAAGATGTCGTTACATTTGACTGCAGTCTCTGGTCTTGCTTGCTTCCTGGTTGTTGTCTCAATCTGTCTCACCTCATGTTCATTATTGACCTCTCCTGTTTCACCCTCTGTGATGTAGAGCTCTGTGTAGATCTTATTGAGAAGCATTGGGTTTCCTTGTTTAGCGATCCCCTCATATACACATTGAACCTTCTTCTTTAGATTAGATTTGAGTTCACGTTGGCAAATCCCAGCAAGCTCATCTGAATCTAGAAATAACACAGAGGATATTAATATGAATATATTTTAATGCCTACGGTATTGTAGGACTGTTATAAAGGTTTCAATTATAATAATTTATTCGATTAACTGACTGTGTAAATGTGTCAATGTTTTCATAATGTATTACAGACTGGTGTGACTGATAATATTATTGATGGTATTCTTAATGTTGTCTCTCTCTCTCTCTCTAAAATAATCAACAACAACACATCCCTGCTGCTACTTGATGAGGTCACTAGGTGTTGTGTTAAGGCTGCTACAATATCATTGAGTTACACAGCTTCTTTAGCTGTACTTTAGCTACAGCTTTTAAATGTTATAAAACAGCATTCAACATGAGACAGACAGCTCTTACATTTCTCCAGTGTGTCAGCAAGCTCCTTCTGGTTCATTTTCCTCAGGACATGCAGTGTGATCTTCAGAGCCCCATCTCTGGCACTGCTCTCCTGCTTCTCATCTTCAGCATCCACCACTTCCTTATCCTGCTTCTGACTCTCAAAGCCTTCTGGGAGTTCTGGACTAAGAATCCTCTTGAACATCTTCAGCTCGTTCTTCACAAATGTCATAATATTCTCTTCAAGCAACTGAAATAAATAAAGTAAATAAGTTAAGCAACAGAATAAATGCTTTCTCATTAACACATTAATGAATGATTGACAGATACATTTTACTTGAGGTAAATAAAAACAAATGTACATAACAGGACCACCTACACTGAATATGGAGGCCAGGTCTGTTTGATGACTCTGGGAAGACTGACCACTGAGAATCTCTGACTCTGATCTCTCCTGTTGGTTTCTGTTGACAAAACATGAGATTACATCTCCTCATCCAAGGAGTGCACACACACACACACACACACACACACACACACACACACACACACACACACACACACACCACACACACACACACACACACACACACACACACACACACACACACAGGGAGAGAATGTTGTGTTTGTTTAATATTGTTTTAGGACTATGAAAATGGATAAAAGGATTAGCCTATGGATTATGAAAACAACAAAAAGAAATGGGTAAATGGGAGAGGAGAAATGACTAGAGACAGTGTTGTTTAACTCACTGACCATGACCCATGAGTTCTTCTTACCTTTGTTCAGTAGATAAGTCTCCCTCTCTAAACCCTATAGGATGTTCCATAGACTGGTCACTCTTCATGGACAGCCAGCTGGGAACAGGGAAGGCTGGTCTCTCCTGCTTGATTGGACTTCAACACAACAGAAACAAACATTACATCTCTCATCTACTCTGAGCTCAGATGTGGAAACATAAGAATAGTTTCATTCCAAAACGATATATATCCATTTTCAGAACTGTTTGTAAATTAGTTTTTATTGTTTAAGCAATTTATGAAAGAGATTGGTGTGTTTTTTTCATTTTCTAATCATGGCATGGGGTTGTTCAATATCTATCACTTGATGGTTTCATTTCAGAGAGACAAATATTCATGTTTTTTTCTAAATGCTATATTTCTGCCTTACTCAGAGAAATCAGTAGTACTGCTAGGTTTTACAAAGTAATAATATATATCTGCATCACTCTCAGAGAAATCAGTAGTACTGCTAGGTTTTACACAGTAATAATATATATCTGTCTCACTCTCAGAGAAATCAGTAGTTGTCATGTCCTGACCAGCAGGTGGAGTAGGTGTGTAAGTTTGGTCAGGGCGTGGCAGAAGAAGTTGTGTTTTCTATGTTCTGTCTAGGTTCGGTGTTTCTATGTAGAGTTAATTGGGGTGGGGACTTCCAATTGAAGGCAGCTGTGTGTTGTTGCCTTTGATTGGAAGTCCTATATTAGTTGGGGTGGTTTGTGGGGAATTGTTTGTGAGCACTGCGTTATTGAGCCTGCTACACTGTTGTGAGTTGTGAGTTGTGAGTTGTGAGTTGTGAGTTGTGAGTTGTGAGTTGTGAGTACTGTTTGTTTTGTTCTGTGGATGCTTTAACATTTTTTCATTAAAAGAATGAGTATCCATATACCCGCTGCATTTTGGTCTTCCCTGCAACACCACGACATAATTCGTGACAGTAGTACTGCTAGGTTTACACAGTAATAATATATATCTGCCTCACTCTCAGAGAAATCAGTATTACTGCTAGGTTTTACACAGTAATAATATATATCTGCCTCACTCTCAGAGAAATCAGTATTACTGCTAGGTTTTATACAGTAATAATATATATCTACCTCACTCCCAGAGAAATCAGTAGTACTGCTAGGTTTTACAGTCAAATGTGACAAACCGGCTCGATTCGGTCTTAAGTAGCAAAATTTGAAATTGTGTTTTTCACATTGGATAAAAGTAGACTCAGAGCTAGAAAATGGTATATCATACACTACAGTTGAGGACCAATGGGAAAATAAATCTGCTTTGAACGTTGATAAACTTGTAACCATAATTTTGAGAAAAAGGCCTTTGATTATTTTGGTACCTACTGGAGAGCTCTTCTTTGTCTACAGGGCTGTTACTTTGGCAGATAATGTCACCCATCGAAACAAATATTTATATATTTAATTCACTAAATGTATGATGTTTTTGGTTTGTCAGTTTCATTATTTGTCATGCAATAAAATATTATTTTATGGTTGTAAGTGGTGAAATGAACTAGAACATTTTTTATTTAGCAATTCTGATTAATTACTACTTTAGTAAGGAATTACACATTATTCAGTAGTTCTGCAGTTGCTAAATAATTCCAATAGATGGCAGCATAAGACCACGAATGACAATTCAGAATATAGTTTAGTTCTCTCCCTGGATACACCACCGCGCTTCTTTCTGTCCCTTTCCACACTGCTAACGCAAGAGGAAGGACTGAAAAAGCATTTAACAGATTACTGTGAAGTAATATAACGATGATTCATGTTTAGTATTACCTGTTTTTTATGATCATGTTTAGAAATTATACTTTGTTAATATAACGATTATCAGTAAGCCTGAACATTAATTCAGTCACCTCTGATCGTAGAAAAACGTATTTTCCAGGTACATTCATTGTCAAATTCATCAACCAGCATCAACCCACTATGCCTTCTCGCACAAGTAGTCGACTCAGCCCCGCTAAAAACGTAGTCACAATGCCTTCTCGAGCAGAGCCAGCACATGTTGATGTAAATTTGCTAACCGGGAGGGTTACATGATGTAGTTTATTGGCGGGCTGGAAGACGCACTCTTGTCTTTTCTATTCTGAGGTTGTTTACTCACAATATCAGATATTAAGATGTTTTTTTTATAATGCATGCATACTAAGTTTGAGGTTCTGACTAATGACTATTTACCCTGGGTTCAATACCTGCTATCGTCACTATTTGTTGCTCTCCCAAAAGCAACACAGGCCTAATACGAAATATGTAGCTAACTAAAGTAATGAGTGACCATTTTAGAAAATCATGGGACATATAGTCTGTGGTTGCATGCTATTTTATGTCAATCATATTGCTGCTTGTAGCCTATAAGTAACACTTAGTGGTCTTATGCTGCCGTCTATTGGAAATATTTAGCAATTAAAAGTTATTAATTCACGTACAGACATTGGTGAGGCAGCTGAGAAATAAAATGTATTTTTCTTAATTCCTTAGATCAGTCTCAAACCTACCCCATCTATCCCACGCCATTTGCTGGACTTTCACATAGAGGTGTCCCCGTCCTGACCAGTAAAGGGGTTATTTGTTATTGTAGTTTTGGTCAGGACGTGGCAGGGGGGTGTTTTGTTTTATGTGGTTCGGGGTTTGTTGGGCTAGGTATTATGTAGAGGGGTGTTTGTTAGAGTGTTCCGGGGTTTTGGTGTATTTTCTATGTTAGATATTTTCTATGTTTTAGTCTAGTCTTTCTTAGTTTCTATGTTTAGTTAACCTGTTATGGATAGGGGGCAGTATTTTCACGGCCGGTGAAAAAAGACGTGCCCGTATTATCTGGTCATTATTCTTGCCCAGAAACTAGAATGTGCATAGAAGTAGTAGATTGGATAGAAAAAACACTCTAAAGTTTCTAAAACTGTTTGAATGGTGTCTGAGTATAACAGAACTCATGGCAGGCAAAAAAACTGAGAAGATGACAACCAGGAAGTGAACTGTCATCCTAATTTCTTGCCCTTGTTTTACCTCGCTATCGAATTTACGCCATCTAAGCTGTCACGTTACACTTTCCAATGCTTCTATTGGCTATCTAAAGGTGCCAGAAAGTTGATTGAAGTGTCTGCTATCTCTGGGCAGTTCACAGGAGCTCTCTTTGGTGAGTGGTCAGCCTAGTGGCTCAGAGACAGGAGAGGCGCACGCACGAAAGGACTCCATGATTTTCTTCACCTGTTTGAATGAATACAAGGTTATCTGGTTGGAATATTTGTGCTATTTTACGAGGAAAATCGCATAAAAATTGATTTTGAACAGTGTTTGACATGCTTCTAAGTATGGTAAAGGAACATTTAGAAAATTTGTCACGATATGCTCCTGCGCGTCACCCTTCGGATAGTGACTTGAACCCACGAACAAAACGGTGCTATTTGAATGTAACTATGGATTATTTGGGACCAAAACAACATTTGTTGTTGAAGTAGAAGTCCTGGGAGTGCATTCTGAAGAACAGCAAAGGTAATCCAATTTTCTTATAGTAATTCTGAGTTTAGTGAGCGCCGAACTTGTGGGTGTCAAATTAGCTAGCCGTGATGGCCGAGCTATCTACTCAGAATATTGCAAAACGTGCTTTTGCCAAAAAGCTATTTTAAAATCTGACACCACCGCGATTGCATAAATGAGTTCTGTATCTATAATGCTTAAAATAATTTAGGTATTTTGTGAAGGTTTATGAAGAGTAATTTAGTAAATTCACCGGAAGTTTTTGGTGGGTATGCTAGTTCTGAACATCACATGCTAATGTAAAAAGCTGGTTTTTGATATAAAAATGAACTTGATTGAACAAAACATGCATGTATTGTATAACATAATGTCCTAGGAGTGTCATCTGATGAAGATCATCAAAGGTTAGTGCTGCATTTAGCTGTGGTTTTGGTTTTTGTGACATATATGCTTGCTTGAAAATGGCTTTGTGATTACTTTTTGGCTGGGTACTCTCCTAACATAATCTAATGTTTTGCTTTCGCTGTAAAGCCTTTTGAAATCGGACAATGTGGTTAGATTAACGAGAGTCTTGTCTTTCAAATGGTGTAAAATAGTCATATGTCTGAGAAATTGAAAATATTGATTGTTTGAGGGTTTTGTATTTCGCGCAAATGGACACCATTGGCTGTTGGCTAGGGGTTCCGCTAGCGGAACGTCTGTCCTCAACAAGTTAATTGATTTGGCCTTCAGTCCGGAACCGAGAGAGACGGCCCACAGTCCGGAACCGAGAGAGACGGCCCACAGTCCGGAACCGAGAGAGACGGCCCACAGTCCGGAACCGAGAGAGACGCCATTCAGCCCGAGGTCTCCAGCGACGCGCATCAGCCCAGAGACTTCGGGAGGGGTAAAAATGTAATAAGGTATTTAGCGGGGGTGGAAAGGTTAGGTTGGGGAGTAAGGCCGGAGCCTGAGCCACCTCCATTGTAGGTGGGTTGGGGAGGGGGGGTGTAGCACATGAACCGTCGGTGACGGTGGCCACCCTCCCTTTAGTTTGGGATTCTTTTTTGGGGGTTATTTTTGTGTTTTTGTTTTAGGTGCATCCGGGGTATGCAACTTTGGGGGGGGGGGGGGGGGGGTACTGTCACGTTCTGACCAGTAAAGGGGTTATTTGTTATTGTAGTTTGGTCAGGACGTGGCAGGGGGTGTTTGTTTTATGTGGTTCGGGGTTTGTTGGGCTGTGTTTTATGTAGAGGGGTGTTTGTTTAGAGTGTTCCGGGGTTTTTGGTGTATGTTCTATGTTAGTATATTTCTATGTTCTAGTCTAGTCTTTCTAGTTCTATGTTTAGTTAATTGATTTGGCCTTAAATTGGAGGCAGCAGTTCCTCGTTGCCTCTGATTGAAGGTCCTATGTATAGGGGGTGTTTTGTATGGGAATTGTGGGTAGTTCCTTCCTTGTTTAGTGTCTTTGCACCTGACAGGACTGTTAGTGTCATTCGTTTGTTTTAGTATACGTTGTTTGTTTTCCTTCTTCACAATTAAAACCTGTTGGGGCTAGGGGGCAGTATTGAGAATTTTGAAAAGAATATGTGCCCATTTTTAACTGCCTCCTACACCAACTCAGAAGCTAGGATATGCATATTATTAACAGATTTGGATAGAAAACACTCTGAATTTTCTAAAACTGTTTGAATGGTGTCTGTAAGTATAACAAAACTCATATGGCAGGCAAAAACCTGAGAAAAATACAACCAGGAAATTTGAATTTTGTGGCTGTACTATTTTCAAGTCATTGCTAATAGATCACACAGTGACAAAGGATTCATTTCGCACTTCCTACGGCTTCCACTAGATGTCAACGATCTTTATAACGTTGTTTGAAGCGTCTATGATGAACAGAGACCGGATGACAACGAAGACTTGTCATCTCCCGTCTGGATTACTGCAACTCGCTGTTGGCTGGGCTCCCTGCCTGTGCCATTAAACCCCTACAACTCATCCAGAACGCCGCAGCCCGTCTGGTGTTCAACCTTCCCAAGTTCTCTCACGTCACCCCGCTCCTCCGCTCTCTCCACTGGCTTCCAGTTGAAGCTCGCATCCGCTACAAGTCCATGCTGCTTGCCTACGGAGCTGTGAGGGGAACGGCACCTCCGTACCTTCAGGCTCTGATCAGGCCCTACACCCAAACAAGGGCACTGCGTTCATTCCACCTCTGGCCTGCTCGCCTCCCTACCTCTGAGGAAGCACAGCTCCCGCTCAGCCCAGTCAAAACTGTTCGCTGCTCTGGCACCCCAATGGTGGAACAAGCTCCCTCACGACGCCAGGACAGCGGAGTCAATCACCACCTTCCGTAGACACCTGAAACCCCACCTCTTTAAGGAATACCTGGGATAGGATAAAGTAATCCTTCTACCCCCCCCCCCCCGAAAGATTTAGATGCACTATTGTAAAGTGGTTGTTCCACTTTGGTGAATGCACCAATTTGTAAGTCGCTCTGGATAAGAGCGTCTGCTAAATGACTTAAATGTAAATGTAATGTAAGAGAAGTTGACGTCCCTGGGATGTCGTCACTTCATTATTGCAAGCACCTGCGCGTGCATGTGAGGCGAGACATTTTAAAAAACGGTTTTCAAGACACAGGAGAGGTCGGGTTGAAATATTACTGATGTTTCACGTTAAAAATGGCCCTAAAGATTGATGCTAAACAACGTTTGACATGTTTGAACGAACGTAAATCATTTTTTTTTTTTACTTTTCGTCGTGACTCCCCCCCCACCCTACCTTTGAGGAGCCTACTGAACGCCTAACAACATGGAACAATATGGAGTTATTTGGACATAAATTATGAACTTTGTCAAAAGAAACCACATTTGTTGTGGTCCTGGGATTCCTGGAAGAGCTTTCTGATGGAGATAATCAAAGGTAAGGGATTATTAACAATAGTATTATTGATATTAGATGGTGCTAACCTGTATATCCTAGCCTATTGTTCTTCGCATGTTCTTAGCATAGGGCCCCCGTTTATTGCAAAGTGTGATTTCCCAGTAAAGTTATTTTGAAATCTGGCAATGCGGTAGCATTTCCGAGATGTTAATCTATAATTCTTTGAATGACAATATTATAATTTACCAATGTTTTCGAATAGTAATTTGTAAATTGTAACGCTGATTCACCGGAAGCATTTGAGGGAAAAAAAATTCTGCCACTGTAAAATCAAAGGTTAGTGCTGCATTTAGGTGTGATTTGGGTTTATGTGACATTCTATGCTAGCTTGAAAAATGGGTGTCTGATTATTTCTGGCTGGGTACTCTGCTGACATAATCTAATGTTTTGATTTCGCTGTAAAGCCTTTTGAAATCAGACAGTGTGGTTAGATAAAGGAGAGTCTTGTCTTTAAAATGGTGTAAAATGGTCATATGTTTGAAAAATGGAAGTTTGGGGTTTTTTGAGGAATTTGTAATTCGTGCCACGCCTATCATTGGATATTGGAGCAGGTGTTCCGCTAGCGGAACGTCTAGATGTAAGAGGTTATTAACACGGAGGGAATGTTGTGTTTGTTTAATGTTGTTATAGGACTATGAAAATGGAAAAAAGGATTAGCCTGTGGATTATGAAAACAACAAATGAAATGGGAAAATGGGAGAGGAGAAATGACTAGAGACAGTGTTGTTTAACTCACTGACCATGATCCATGAGTTCTTCTTACCTTTGTTCAGTAGAAAAGTCTCCCTCTCTAAACTCTTCAGGTAGACTCATAGACCAGTCACTCTTCATGGACACACAGCTGGGTACAGAGGAGGCTGGTCTCTCCTGCTTGATTGGGCTTCAACACAACATAAACAAACATTACATCTCTCATCTACTCTGAGCTCAGATGGGGAAACATAAGAAGACGCTGGATATCACTTTTCAGAAATGTTGGTGAATTAGCTTTTATTGTTTAAAGAAATTGTGAAAGAGATTGGTGTGTTTTTCACTAGCTAATCAGGCATGCGATTGTTAAATGACAGGCATTTATTTGTTTAAAAATCAGTTGATGTTTTCATTTCAGAGAGACAGAGTCATGTTTTTTTGCTAAATGCTATATATATATAGAAATCAGTAGTACTGCTAGGTTTTACACAGTAATAATATATATATATGTCTCACTCTCAGAGAAATCAGTAGTACTGCTAGGTTTTACA
This sequence comes from Salmo trutta, assembly GCF_901001165.1. Classification (NCBI taxonomy): domain Eukaryota; kingdom Metazoa; phylum Chordata; class Actinopteri; order Salmoniformes; family Salmonidae; genus Salmo; species Salmo trutta. Next base: position 21,201 of record NW_021823277.1, read on the forward strand.
AAGTAATAATATATATCTGCCTTACTCTCAAGAAATCAGTAGTACTGCTAGGTTTTACACAGTAATAATATATATCTGCCTGTTAAGTCAAACGAAACCGCTGGTCCTGCTCACATTGCCCTACTCTATGCTTTGACCTCTTTTTCCCCTCTCTCTCCAGATGAAATCTTGCATCTTGTGACGGCCGGCCACCAAACAACCTGCCCGCTTGACCCTATCCCCTCCTCTCTTCTCCAGACCATTTCCGGAGACCTTCTCCCTTACCTCACCTCGCTCATCAACTCATCCTTGACCGCTGGCTACATCCCTTCCGTCTTCAAGAGAGCGAGAGTTGCACCCCTTCTCAAAAAACCTACACTCGATCCCTCCGACGTTAACAACTACAGACCAGTATCCCTTCTTTCTTTTCTCTCCAAAACTCTTGAGCGTGCCGTCCTTGGCCAGCTCTCTTGCTATCTCTCTCAGAATGACCTTCTTGATCCAAATCAGTCAGATTTCAAGGCTGGTCATTCAACTGAGTCTGCTCTTTCTCTGTATCACGGAGGCTCTCTGCACTGCTAAAGCTAACTCTCTCCTCTGCTCTCATCCTTCTAGACCTATCTGCTGCCTTTGATACTGTGAACCATCAGATCCTCCTCTCCACCCTCTCCGAGTTGGGCATCTCCGGCGCGGCTCACTCTTGGATTGCTTCCTACCTGACAGGTCGCTCCTACCAGGTGCCGTGGCAAGAATCCGTCTCCGCACCACGTGCTCTCACCACTGGTGTGTCCCAGGGCTCAGTTCTAGGCCCTCTCCTATTCTCGCTATACACCAAGTCACTTGGCTCTGTCATATCCTCACATGGTCTCTCCTATCATTGCTACACAGACGACACACAACTCATCTTCTCCTTTCCCCCTTCTATATAACCAGGTGGCGAATCGCATCTCTGCATGTCTGGCAGACATATCAGTGTGGATGACGGATCACCACCTCAAGCTGAACCTCGCAAGACGGACCTGCTCTTCCTCCCGGGGAAAGAACTTGCCCTTTCCATGATCTCGCCATCACGGTTGACAACTCTATTGTGTCCGACAACACCCTGTCGTTCTCCTCTAACATCAAGGCGGTGACCCGATCCTGTAGGTTCATGCTCTACAAACATTCGCAGAGTACGACCCTGCCTTACACAGGAAGCGGCGCAGGTCCTAATCCAGGCACTTGTCATCAACCTTCCCAAGTTCTCCTCACATCACCCCGCTCCTCCGCACACTCCACTGGCTTCCAGTTGAAGCTCGCATCTGCTACAAGACCATGGTGCTTGCCTACGGAGCTGTGAGGGGAACGGCACCTCCGTACCTTCAGGCTCTGATCAGGCCCTACACCCAAACAAGGGCACTGCGTTCATCCACCTCTGGCCTGCTGGCCCCCCTACCTCTGCGGAAGCACAGTTCCTGCTCAGCCCAGTCAAAACTGTTCGCTGCTCTGGCACCCCAATGGTGGAACAAGCTCCCTCCCAACGCCAGGACAGCGGAGTCAATCACCACCTTCCGTAGACACCTGAAACCCCACCTCTTTAAGGAATACATGGGATAGGATAAAGTAATCCTTCTAACCCCCCCCAAAAAACAAAAAAACAAATATAGATGTACTATTGTAAAGTTGTTGTTCCACTGGATATCATAAGGTATCACCAATTTGTAAGTTGCTCTGGATAAGAGCGTCTGCTAAATTACGGAAATGTAAAATTGTAATGTAGATATCGATATACACTGCTCAAAAAAATAAAGGGAACACTAAAATAACACATCCTAGATCTGAATGAATGAAATAATCTTTTTAAATACTTGTTTCTTTTCATAGTTGATTGTGCTGACAACAAAATCACACAAAAATAATCAATGGAAATCCAATTTATCAACCCATGGAGGTCTGGATTTAGAGTCACACTCAAAATTAAAGTGGAAAACCACACTACAGGCTGATCCAACTTTGATGTAATGTCCTTAAAACAAGTCAAAATGAGGCTCAGTAGTGTGTGTGGCCTCAACGTGCCTGTATGACCTCCCTACAATGCCTGGGCATGCTCCTGATGAGGTGGCGGATGGTCTCCTGAGGGATCTCCTCCCAGACCTGGACTAAAGCATCCGCCAACTCCTGGACAGTCTGTGGTGCAACGTGGCGTTGGTGGATGGAGCGAGACATGATGTCCCAGATGTTCTCAATTGGATTCAGGTCTGGGGAATGGGTGGGCCAGTCCATAGCATCAATGCCTTCCTCTTGCAGGAACTGCTGACACACTCCAGCCACATGAGGTCTAGCATTGTCTTGCATTAGGAGGAACCCAGGGCCAACCGCACCAGCATATGGTCTCACAAGGGGTATGAGGATCTCATCTCGGTACCTAATGGCAGTCAGGCTACCTCTGGCGAGCACATGGAGGGCTGTGCGGCCCCCCAAAGAAATGCCACCCCACACCCTGACTGACCCACCGCCAAACCGGTCATGCTGGAGGATGTTGCAGGCAGCAGAACGTTCTCCACGGCGTCTCCAGACTCTGTCACGTCTGTCAAATGTGCTGTGTGAACCTGCTTTCATCTGTGAAGAGCACAGGGCGCCAGTGGGCGAATTTGCCAATCTTGGTGTTCTCTGGCAAATGCCAAACGTCCTGCACGGTGTTGGGCTGTAAGCACAACCCCCCACCTGTGGACGTCGGGCCCTCATACCACCCTCATGGAGTCTGTTTCTGACCGTTTGAGCAGACACATGCACATTTGAGGACTGCTGGAGGTCATTTTGCAGGGCTCTGGCAGTGCTCCTCCTGCTCCTCCTTGCACAAAGGCGGAGGTAGCGGTCCTGCTGCTAGGTTGTTGCCCTCCTACGGCCTCCTCCACGTCTCTTGATGTACTGCCCTGTCTCCTGGTAGCGCCTCCATGCTCTGGACAGTACGCTGACAGACACAGCAAACCCTTTTTGCCACAGCTCGCATTGATGTACCATCCTGGATGAGCTGCACTACCTGAGCCACTTGTGTGGGTTGTAGACTCAGTCTCATGCTACCACTAGAGTGAAAGCACCGCCAGCATTCAAAAGTGACCAAAACATCAGCCAGGAAGCATGGGAACTGAGAAGTGGTCTGTGGTCACCACCTGCAGAACCACTCCTTTATTGGGGGTGTCTTGCTAATTGCCTATAATTTCCACCTGTTGTCTATTCCATTTGCACAACAGCATGTGAAATTTATTGTCAATCAGTGTTGCTTCCTAAGTGGACAGTTTGATTTCACAGAAGTGTGATTGACTTGGAGTTACATTGTGTTGTTTAAGTGTTCCCTTTATTTTTTTTGAGCAGTGTATATATATTATTAACTAAATGTATGGTGTTTTTGTTTTATGTCAGTTGAATTGTTTGTTTTTCTATAAATTGTTATTTTATGGTTGTAAGTGCTAAAATGAACTACAAAATGTTATATTTTGCAATTCTGAGTAATTACTACTTTAATAAGGAATTACACATTATTCAGTAGTACTGCAGTTGCTACATAATCCCAATAGATGGCAGCATAAGACCACAAATTACATTTCAGAAGAAAAGTTTAGTTTTCTCCCTGGATACACCACCACTCCCCCTCACAGGAAAACTTCTTTCCCTTTCCACACTGCTAACGCAAGAGGATGATTCATGATGATCATGTTTATTATTACCAGTTTTTATGCTCATGTTTTGAAATTATTCTTCATTAATATAACAATTTTCAATAAGCCTGAACATTAATTCAGTTACCTCTGGTTGAGAAAAACGTATTTTCCAGGTACATTCATTGTCAAATTCATCAACCAGCATCGACCTGCTCTGCCTTCTCAAGCATGCAAGGGGCATGTTGAGGTAAATTTGCTAACCGGCAGGGTTGCGTGATGTAATTTATTGGCGGGCTGGAAGATGCGCTCGTCTTTTCTTATCCGAGGTTGTTTAATCACAATATCAGATATTAAGATGACTTTTTATAATGCATTTATACTAAGGTTGAGGTTCTGACTAGTGATAATTTACCTGGGGTTCAATATCTGCTATAGATACTATGTTTGTTGCTCTCCCAAAAGCAACCAGGCCTAATACGAGATATATAGCTAACTAAAGTAATGAGTGACCATTTTAGAAAATCATGGGACATATAGTCTTTGGTTGCATGCTATTTTATGTATATCATATTGTTGTTTTTAGCCTATAACTGATGCTTCATGGTCTTATGCTGCCATCTATTGGTAATATCTAGCAATTTAAAGGTATTAATTCACGTACAGACATTGGTGAGACAGCTGAGAAATAAAGTGTATTTTTCTTGTTAATTCCTTAGATCCGTCTCAAACCTACCCCATTAATCCCACGCCAATATCTGGACTTTCACATAGAGGTTACTAGGTCACCCAGTTCAAACCATATTTGAAAAATAAAACTAATGTGGTTTGTTTATCAAGTGTTCTGCCTTTCAATAATAAACATAATAAAATAACAAAACATAAAAAGCTAAATGCTAGACAGGTTTTGAATAACAAAATAATCAAAATGCTATTTAGTACTATTATGGTATTAACTAACATAATATTACTACCAAAACATGTCCTAAAAGTGTTCTAGGCTTCCCTACCCTAGACTTAGGGTTAGGGGTTAAGACTAAAATAGGTTATAACAAGTGTTAGGGGTTAAGGCTAAAATAGATTATACCTAGGGTTAGGGGTTAAGGCTAAAATAGGTTATAGCTAGGGTTAGGGTTAAGGCTAAAATAGGTTATACCTAGGGTTATGCATGCCAACATATTAGGCAATAAATAAGATTAGGCTAAATGATTGTGTCATGCAAAAATTATATAAATTCTATAGAACAACAATATTCTACAGACACATGAAGGTCCCCATAAGCAATCATTTCTGATGAAAAATAACAAATGTGAAAAAATCGTGCATATGTTTTAAAAACAAAAGTCTTTATATGTTCTTAAACAAAATTGTCATCTCACCTCTTAGCTTTGGTGTCATGTTCCCCAGAGAGATGCATTTTAGAGGCAGGGCCCCCCTCCTCTCTCTCCCCAGAGAGACTCATTTTAGAGCACTGATCCCTAAACAGAGATCCAGCATGTTGGTTGTGGTTAACACAGTGACAACTAAACAGAGATCCAACATGTTGGTTGTGGTTAACACAGTGACAACTAAACAGAGATCCAGCATATTGGTTGTGGTTAACACAGTAACAACTAAACAGAGATCCAACATGTTGGTTGTGTTTAACACAGTGACAACTAAACAGAGATCCAGCATGTTGGTTGTGGTTAACACAGTGACAACTAAACAGAGATCCAACATGTTGGTTGTGGTTAACACGGTGACAACTAATTATTGAATGTCAATTGTTCTCATTTATTCATTATCTCTTAGAAATAAAACATTTACAAACAGACACATCCAAACAGTCAGGTGATTTAATGCATCACATGAACATGTAGTTGTGACTGATATTTTTCACCTTTTCTCCATGTAGTGGAACTAATAATAATAATAATATTATTATTATTATTATCAATAATATTAATAATACTATTAATAATAACAATAAAAATAATGATAATAATACTATTAATAATAACAATAATAATATTAATAATAATAATAATGTCTCACTTTCATCTTTTTAATAATGTCTCTCATTCTAGTGTGTTGCTTTGTTTAACAGGTGTGATATTATTATGCTGTTACTGAATTCAGTTCCTAATAACAATGTTAAGAAAAGTCTGTTCAGTGGTTTCATACCAAATTACACAGGAAACAGGTGTAACGAGGGTCGTACCAAGGGGACCAAGGCGCTGCGTGTAAAATGCTCATATTTTACTTTAATGAAACACTAAATCAAAACAACAAAACACACCGTCAACAGTTACGTCAGGTTACAAGGAACAAAACAGGAAACAACTACCCACAAAACCCAAAGGAAAAACAGACTGCCTAAGTATGGTTCCTAATCAGAGACAACGATAGACAGCTGCCTCTGGTTAGGAACCATACTCGGCCCAACACAAAGAAATACAACACATAGAATGCCCACCCCACAAACAAACCCTCTCTCTCAGGTCACTACTGTAAGTCGCTCTGGATAAGAGCGTCTGCTAAATGACGTAAATGTAATAACATAATAATAATAATGTCTCACTGTGTCTTTTAATAATTTGTCTCATTCTAGTGCGTTGCTTTGTTCAACAGGTATGATATTATTATGCTGTTACTGAATTCAGATCATAATAACAATGTTAAGAAAAGTATGTTCAGTGGTTTCATACCAAATTACACAGGAAGCAGGAGCTCATTGTAATTTTGAAAACAACAAATGTTCTGATATTCTGAAAGATGATTTAGAACTATGATACATTAACATTTTTACAAATGGTAAAATAACCACGATATAGGAATCCTATAATACGATATATGAACAATATGTTATTGAATTTGACTTGCCTAAGCCCAGTTAGCACCATTTTGTATGATTGAACTGTCACGTAGCTGTCCCAGGTGAAATGGACTGTTAGATCTGAGTGTTTTACTGTCATTCACTATACTAAAATAACACCATACATTTAATGTCCCTACACACTTTACAATAATCCCTGGGAAGATTCTTACCTTGTAGCCTGAATTCACAACCAAAACATGTCAAGTCATTGAGATATTTTCCGTTGTTCTGAGAGAGCAGCTTCCAGATGACAAGTGGCTCTGTATCTATGTTCTAGGTACAGTTGATCTTTGTATGCAATAATATCTGGTCAAAGTCTAGTGACATAACACCATAATATATCATAAACATAACAGCAGTTTAACCTTTGGCCAGTAAAGGCCATGGCATACTATAACATGTAGAATCATTATGATGGATCCAGTTTCAGTCTTTACCCATTGCCCTTCATTCTCTAGACTTCCAGGGAATACATAGGTCTCCACCAGGTGAATCTCCTTGCTGGATTCATGTTGAAACAGCTACAGTATGAACAGGTGATCTTGGTTGGCCACTTGTATATTACTCTAAATAATAAAGCCTGTCTTGTTGTTCTTCTTCTCTGCTGCAGATATAATGTCCAGCTTCTTGGACTTCTGAGACACATGTGCTGTACAATGTATCACTGTGGCTTTAAATGCCATAAAATCCACTTTCTACACAAAGAGTGTATGCCAGGGCCGGAATTATAATATATATTGGGGGGACACATCCAATATTCAAATATGCTCAAAATATCCCCCCAATATATTGATATAAATAATATAAATAAATAAAAGATTTGCTGTGCTATTTCATTACTTTCAAATGTATTAAAAAGTGGAAAACTAGAATGTAATATGAATGTTACGTAGGCTATATCACTGCCGATTGTGATGTTTTAACGTCAACGTCAATACGTCATTTTGCGCTGGAACTGTAATTGTGGAAATAAATAATATTTTGCTAAAAAGTGTCAGTAATTGCATGGAGTGGAAACAAAAGTTTTTGGTGAAAATGGACCGATTTGCAAGTGCTAATCAATCAACCATCACTAAAGTTAGCTATCATAGCTAAGTTACCTGGAACATTAATTATCCACACATTCACCCAGCGACCACTAAAGTTAGCTATCATAGCTAAGTTACCTGGAAAGTTAATTATCCACACATTCACCCAGCGACCACTAACGTTAGCTATCATAGCTAAGTTACCTGGAAAGTTAATTATCCACACATTCACCTAGCGACCACTAACGTTAGCTATCATAGCTAAGTTACCTGGAAAGTTAATTATCCACACATTCACCCAGCGACCACTAACGTTAGCTATCATAGCTAAGTTACCTGGAAAGTTAATTATCCACACATTCACCTAGCGACCACTAATGTTAGCTATCATAGCTAAGTTACCCGGAAAGTTAATTATCCACACATTCACCTAGCGACCACTAACGTTAGCTATCATAGCTAAGTTACCTGGAAAGTTAATTATCCACACATTCACCTAGCGACCACTAATGTTAGCTATCATAGCTAAGTTACCTGGAAAGTTAATTATCCACACATTCACCTAGCGACCACTAACGTTAGCTATCATAGCTAAGTTACCTGGAACGTTAATTATCCACACATTCACCCAGCGACCAACAATGGTGCTCACGGACGTATTCAACTAACGTTAATGTCTTTATTATGTGATATTGGTCAGAAAGCCCAGGTGAAGTCTGAGTAAAGTGTCAATCATTTATGTTGTGCTGCATCTGTAATTTATGTAGACAGTAGTAGCTTTAATTTATTACATATTCCTATAGTATACTGTATAGCTGTACTGTGTAGATGTACTGTATAGTATACTGTATAGCTGTTATGTATAACTGTACTGTATAGTATACTGTATAGTGTACTGTATAGCTGTACTGTATAGGATACTGTATAGCTGTACCGTATAACTGTACTCTATAGTATACTGTATAACTGTACTGTATAGTATACTGTATAGATGTACTGTATAGTATACCGTATAGCTGTACTGTATAACTGTACTATATAGTATACTGTATAACTGTACTATATAGTATACTGTATAACTGTACTGTATAGTATACTGTATAGATTTACTGTATAGTATACTGTATAGCTGTACTGTATAGATTTACTGTATAGTATACTGTATAGCTGTACTGTATAGTAGACTGTATAGATGTACTGTATAGTGTACTGTATAGCTGTACTTCCTTATGATAAATTGCATTATTAGTGTTTGTTTGATTAAAGTGAAAACAGTTTTATTACAGCCAGCTTTCTTTCACAGTGATGTCATCATGAGCAAGAGGAAGGGTAGCAGTGACCTTCATCAGATTTTTGAGCCTCAGAAATAAGAAAAGTCAGTTGAGAGAAAATGAGAACCAATCAGATGACAGAAGTCTACAGTAGTACAAGAGATGAGTCAATGTTGCTATAATAATCACCAGTCAGATGATAGAAGTCTACAGTAGAACAAGAGATGAGTCAATGTTTCTATAATAATCACCAGTCAGATGATAGAAGTCTACAGTAGAACAAGAGATGAGTCAATGTTTCTATAATAATCACCAGTCAGATGATAGAAGTCTACAGTAGAACAAGAGATGAGTCAATGTTTCTATAATAATCACCAATCAGATGATAGAAGTCTACAGTAGTACAAGTGATGAGTCAATGTTTCTATAATAATCACCAGTCAGATGATAGAAGTCTACAGTAGTACAAGAGATGAGTCAATGTTTCTTGATATAATAATCATTGCCGTTCAGATTAGAAATGGTTAGTAATCCATTCCTGAACGTCAGGGCAAGAAACACCACTTGTTTACTGATAATATTTATTTCATTTTCACTCTGGTGCGTTCAGAGTAAAGAAAGAGAGGGAGAGAGAGCATGAGGATGGTGACAGGACAGGGTAGAGAGAGAGCATGAGGATGCCGACAGGGCAAGGAGAGAGAGAGAGCATGAGGATGCCGGCAGGGCAGAGAGAGAGAGAGCATGAGGATGGTGACAGGACAGGGAGAGAGAGAGCATGAGGATGGTGACAGGGCAGGGAGAGAGAGCATGAGGATGGTGACAGGGCAGAGAGAGAGAGCATGAGGATGCCGACAGGGCAGAGAGAGAGAGAGAGCATGAGGATGGTGACAGGGCAGGGCAGAGAGAGAGCATGAGGATGCCGACAGTGCAGGGTAGAGAGAGAGCATGAGGATGCCGACAGGGCAGGGAGAGAGAGCATGAGGATGGTGACAGGACAGAGAGAGAGAGAGCATGAGGATGGTGACAGGGCAGAGAGAGAGAGCATGAGGATGCCGACAGGGCAAGGAGAGAGAGAGAGCATGAGGTTGGTGACAGGGCAGGGCAGAGAGAGAGCATGAGGATGCCGACAGGGCAGGGCAGAGAGAGAGCATGAGGATGCCGACAGGGCAGGGTAGAGAGAGAGCATGAGGATGGTGACAGGGCAGAGAAAGAGAGAGCATGAGGATGCCGACAGGGCAGGAAGAGAGAGAGAGAGAGAGCATGAGGATGCCGACAGGGCAGGGAGAGAGAGAGCATGAGGATGGTGACAGGACAGGGAGAGAGAGAGAGAGCATGAGGATGGTGACAGAGGGAGAGAGAGAGCATGAGGATGCCGACAGGGCAGGGAGAGAGAGAGCATGAGGATGGTGACAGGACAGGGAGAGCAGGTGACATGGAGGTGAGTGAGAAAAGGAGCAAATATTGATGGTTAAGACTGAATAATGACTTCACAACAGTCTAATCCTAATGTTAATTTAAACGGAGATATTCCTCTAAGTATGGCTCCTCATGTGTGTTTCAGATAATACAACAAAGCAGGGAGAGTTTGAGACAATGAGAGACAGAGAGAGAGAGAGAGAGAGAGAGAGAGAGAGAGAGCAGACAGGCAGGTAAAGATGAAGGTGGGGAGGAGCTTGGACTTCGTCCAAATCAGCCAAATGTGAATGTCATACCTAATCCAACCCTGTCAAATATTACACCCTACTTTCAGGAGTAATGGTATAAAGATTATACTGGTCTCCATTACAGCCCTGTCAAATAGGACACTCTACTTTCAGGAGTAATGGTATAAATATTATACTGGTCTCCACTACAACCCTGTCAAATAGGACACTCTACTTTCAGGAGTAATGGTAAAAAGATTATACTGGCTCCACTACAACCCTGTCAAATAGGACACTCTACTTTCAGGAGTAATGGTATAAAGATTATACTGGCTCCACTACAACCCTGTCAAATAGGACACTACTTTCAGGAGTAATGGTATAAAGATTATACTGGTCTCCACTACAACCCTGTCAAATAGGACACTCTACTTTCAGGAGTAATGGTATAAAGATTATACTGGTCTACATTACAACCCCTCCTTAAAGGAGGTCCTCTGTTTCTAAATACTTTGCCACACAAAAGTCACAAGCAGATTCAGAGAAGGCACTAGTGTCACAAATTAGCTGTGATGACTCAGATTCAGGAGCCAAAGCCTGTTAATGTGCAACTTTCATGTGAGCTTGAAAGACAGAAGCAACAAGCGAGGAGAAATCTTATGAATATTGTTGGGGGTGTGAAGTACTTGGCGCGGCAAGGTCAGGCTTTTGGAGGCGTTAATAAGGAGAGTGGGAATTTCAGCCAGCTTCTAAAGTACAAGGCAGAGGGCGATGCAGAGCTGACCACCTGGCTGAAAGGTCACTTTGATTTCACCAGGCCCCAAATATAAAACAACATTTTGAAGTTGGTGGGCGATACAATCGTCAAAGAAATTGTGTCGGAAACAACATCAATGCCAGTGGTCCAGTTCACACTTGTCATTGATGGAACCCAGGATATATCAGGAGTTGATCAGGAGTCAATATGTTTGAATCCACCCAGGATATATCAGGAGTTGATCAGGAGTCAATATGTTTGAATCCACCCAGGATACATCAGGAGTTGATCAGGAGTCAATATGTTTGAATCCACCCAGGATATATCAGGAGTTGATCAGGAGTCAATATGTTTGAATCCACCCAGGATATATCAGGAGTTGATCAGGAGTCAATATGTTTGAATCCACCCAGGATACATCAGGAGTTGATCAGGAGTCAATATGTTTGAATCCACCCAGGATATATCAGGAGTTGATCAGGAGTGAATATGTTTGAATCCACCCAGGATATATCAGGAGTCAATATGTTTGACTCTTTGTAGTTGCAGATCTACAACCAAAGGAAGAATTCCTGGGACTCTACGAAGTGTCATCAACGACAGGGCAAAATACAGCCCAGATGGCATGTGATGTGATGATGCGTCTGGGCCTTCCTCTGTCCCAACTTCCAGGACAAACCTATGACGGTGACACAAACATGGCTGGACGATTGCAGGGGGGTGCAAGACATTTAAAGGAAAGAACAACCGCTGGCTATGTATTGTCACTGTGGTCCGCTGGCTATGTATTGTCACTGTGGTCCGCTGGCTATGTATTGTCACTGTGGAGTTAACTTAGTTACGCAGGCTGCCTGTGTAACCTCTCCACTAGGAAGAGATTCAATGGGTCTGGTGCATGAACTGGGGGGCTTCTTTAATGACTGTCTCATCTCTGTACACCACACATACAATTATCTGTAAGGTCCCTCAGTCGAGCAGTGAACACAGATGCAATCACAAAGACCAGGGAGGTTTTCCAATGCCTCGCATAAAAGGGCACCTACTGGAAGATAAAAAAAGGGTGAAAGAAGACATTGAATATCCCTTTGAGCATGGTTAAGTTATTACACTTTGGATGCTGTATCAATACACACAGTCACTACAAAGATACAGGCGTCCTTCCTAACTCCATGAGGCCAATGGTGACATTAAAGCAGTTACAGAGTGTAATGGCTGTGATAGGAGAAAACTGAGGATGGATCAACAACATTGTAGTTACTCCACAGAGTGAAAAGAAGGAAGCCTGTACATAATACAAATATTCCAAAACATGCATCCTATTTTCAACAAGGCACTAAAGTAATACTGCAAAAACTGTGGCAAAGCAATTCTACGTTTTGTCCTGAATTCAAAATATGTTTGGGGCAAATTCAACACAACACATTACCGGGTACCGCTCTCCATATTTTCAAGCATAGTGGTGGCTGCATCATGTTATGGGTATGCTTGTAATCCTTAAGGATTGTGGAGTTTTTCAGGATAAAAAAGAAATGGAATAGAGCTAAGCAAAGGAAAAATCCAAGAGAAAAACCTGGTTCAGTCTGCGTTCTATTAGACACTGGGAGATGAATTCACCTATCAGCAGACAATCATCTAAAACACAAGGCCAAATCTACACTGGAGTTGATTACCAAGAAGACAGTGAATGTTCCCGAGTTGCAGAGTTACGGTTTTGACTTAAATCTACTTGAACATCTATGACCATTGCTCGACAACCTGAAAATGGTTGTCCAGCAATGGTCAACAACCAATTTGACAGAGCTTAAAGAACTTTGAAAAGAATAATGTACAAATGGTGGACAATCCAGGTGTGGAAAGACTCACAGTTGTAAGTTCCTTCTACAAAGTATTAACTCAGGGGTGTGAATACTTATGGAAATTACATTTCTAAAAATGATTTCACTTTGTCACCGTGGGGCACTGTGTGGGTGAGAGAAAAATAAATTCAATACATTTTCAATTCAGGCTGTAAGTATAAATACTTTCTCTGTCCTCACCTCCTTCTCAAAACACATTGGAGAATACAAGCCTTGAATACACCTTTACATACTGGGGTCATAATAGTTTGTAGGTCACACCGTTTGGACACTACAGACGTTTTCATGGGAAGACCGATTTTCGAGATGTCTCATGGTCTAACAAACAATGCTTTAGCTCTGCCACCTTCCACCACAGATGTGGAAGGCTGACATAGGCAGATGTGGTGGATGAGACGCAGTCAATGTAAAAACTGATATCTTTAAGTTTCACTGATGGATTTTGATATGTTTTTTTTATTATGTTACTTAAATTGACGCACTGGTGCATAAATAGACTCTCAGGCTTTCTGTCTGTCACACAGCATAATTTGTAGGTACCTAGCTTCTGGGACTGAGTTAAACCCATTGATGAATGTCTGTTGTGACAGAAAACAACATTCTTAATACAAAGTCTCCACTGTCATTCTCTCTCGCTCACTCTCGCTCTCTCTCTCGCTCTCTCTCGCTCTCTCTCTCTCTCTCTCGCTCTCTCTCTTTCTCGCTCTCTCTCTCTCGCTCTCTCTCTCTCGCTCTCTCTCTCGCTCTCTCTCTCGCTCTCTCGCGCTCTCTCTCTCTCTCAATGGGCGATGAAGCCACCTAGTGGTTAAAGTGAGAGATGAACTCACCATAGAGGTAAAATAGTGGTATTACAGACATGCCCATGGGCTTTTCCTCAATTCATCCTTCCTTGATTCCTCCTTGCATCCTCTTGGTCTCTTCGCTTTCCTTCTCAAAACGCATTGGATAATATTGGCCAATGGGAAGGACCGTGGACTTTTTCCTCTAATAGGGAGGAGATGGGAGGAGAGGAGACAGGAGGAGAGGAGACAGGAGGAGAGGAAAGGTAGGAGACAGGAGGAGAGGAAAGGTAGGAGACAGGAGGAGAGGAGACAGGAGGAGAGGAAAGGTAGGAGACAGGAGGAGAGGAGACAGGAGGAGAGGAGACAGGAGGAGAGGAGACAGGAGGAGAGAGGAGACAGGAGGAGAGGAGGTAGGAGACAGGAGGAGAGGAGGTAGGAGACAGGAGGAGAGGAGACAGGAGACAGGAGGAGAGGAGACAGGAGATGGGAGAAGAGGAGACAGGAGGAGAGGAGACAGGAGACAGTTGGAGAGGAGAGATGGGTAGAGAGGAGATGGGAAGAGAGGAGACAGGAGATGGGAGAAGAGGAGATGGGAAGAGAGGAGATGGGAAGAGAGGAGACAGGAAGAGAGGAGATGGGAAGAGAGGAGACAGGAAGAGAGGAGATGGGAAGAGAGGAGACAGGAGATGGGAAGAGAGGAGATGGGAGAAAGAGAGGAGACAGGAGATGGGAGAAGAGGAGATTGGAAGAGAGGAGATGGGAGAAGAGGAGAAAGGAGCCTTAGTGTCAGAGAGAGACATAGAGGAGGAAGAAGAAAATTAAGAGAATATCAGAAGAGATAAAAAATAAGACACATAACTGTTGTGTTTAGATTTAGAGGAGAGTATGTAGACATACTGGACTCTGTAAAATGATTCTTCATTATTATATTAGAAACATGTCATGTGATTTGCCATAGGCTTACGCTTGGTAAAAAAAGAAAAAGGTGGGGACCAATTATTACCACTTCAATAATAAGAATAACAAAGTCACAGATTAATAAATAAAGGAACAATGTCCTTTAACAAGGTCGACCAGCTTCCTGATTGAATGTGATTAGATACTTAAAATAGTGTAATCTGTAGTTGGACACAGAAAGGGCAGAACAGAACTGAGAGGGACATATGCATGCTGCACACCACACACACACACACACACACAGACACACACACACACACACGTAAAGTTCCCCTTTTAAACCTCTGATAAAGATGCAGGACATAGATTTTCCCCACCACCTCTGAATAACTCTTCACACTGATGTCACAGACAGACTACATAGATAGAAAGAAAGGCCCCTATATGGCCATCGATGGCCGGTGACGGAGTACAAGCCATAACGTGACTTCCTTATGAATGATACCCCAAACAGGCCTTATAAAGGGATAGGCTGAAAGGCTGCACTCGTCACGACTTGTTGTCATGCAGCTATCATGTTATATCGCTGTGTTTAGATTATCCTGCCAGGTCTACCAACTTCCTGCTTGAAGGTGATTGGATACTTAAAACATTCTATCAACTGTAGTGGACAACAGAGAGGTACCTGGTGGAAACACATATCAGAGCAACTACTCAACAACTTGTCAGTGAAGTTAGATATTAGTAGATATTTTTTGTTCTGTTGGAGAGTTTTGTTCTCGTTCTCCTCTCTCTCGGTTAGAATGTATCTTTCAAAGCAACATTCATTAATGTCGTTATAGAATGGCTGTTTCGTCGGTCTTCGCGTTCAATGATATAATTTACTTAGCTGCAGACTAATAATTAATATCAAAGACTTGTTCTTATTCTTTAGACTATCGATAGTCTAAAAGTTAACCACGTAACTTTCAGTAGAGGAATTGGATGGTCAAACCTATTGGCCAACTCGTCATGGAGTGGAGGCCTGGTCTACGTTCAGTAGAGGAATGCAAGGTCAAACCTTGGCTCTCTCTTCTGAGGTAAGCTGGTCTGAAAAAAGTAATCAGGGTGGGGGTTTTATACGTGAACATAGAACAGGCTTGTCACATGACGCCTGGTCCTGTCTGTGTCCCTGGGGGGCGTGCCGATGACTGATTTAAGCTTTGAACAGAAATACATTCTATCACATTAACCTCTCTGGGCTAGGTGGGACGCACGTGTTTCCTTGCAGGTAACCATCGTTGACAGAGGAAGAACAATGATTCCAAGCACCACCCTCCTTTTGAAGCTTCCAGTCTGTTATTTGAACTCAATCAGCATTTCAGAGTAATCTCCAGCCTTGTCCTCGTCAACACTCACACCTGTGTTAACGAGAGAATCACTGACATAATGTCAGCTGGTCCTTTTGTGGCAGGGCTGAAATGCAGTGGAGATGTTTTGGGGGGATTCAGTTCATTTGGATGGCAAAGAGGGACTTTGCAATTCATTGCAATTCATCTGATCACTCATCATAACATTCTGGAGTATATGCAAATTGCCATCATACAAACTGAGGCAGCAGACTTTGAGAAAATTAATATTTTGTCATTTTCTAAATGTTTGGCCACTATTTTCACCACCAAAGAATAGCAGTGTGATTTTAATATGATTTGACTCTTTGCAGGCTGTCACGCTGTCTAGTCACAGAGGAAGGCTGTGCTTCTCTGGTCTCAGCTCTGAAGTCAAACCCCCTCACACCTGAGAGAGCTGGACCTGAGCTACAATCACCCAGGAGACTCAGGAGTCAGACTGCTCTCTGCTGGACTGGAGGATCCACACTGCAGACTGGAGAAACTCAAGTATGTAGAGGGTTTATGTCAATGTTCATATCAGACATGTTTGACTTATCAGGCTAGTTAAAACCTCTATGGGCTAATCAATTTTGTAACCACTCCCTCTTCAAATTAGGGCTAATTGGAAAAGCTGTTAAAAGGAGGACATTGTATTATTTCTTTGTGCTCCCTGATGAAGGCCATGCAGCCGAAACGCGTCAAATTTTTAAAACTTTGTTTCTATTGAACATGCCACACAAATAAAGGCATTTAATTAATTATATGAAGAGTGCCTTGGTCCTCCTTTGTTTTTAATAAATAACATTAATTTGTACAGTCCAACATGTAATGTTGTTGTGGTATATAACAAATCATATTAATGTGTACAGTCCAACATGTAATGTTGTTGTGGTATATAACAAATCATATTAATGTGTACAGTCCAACATGTAATGTTGTTGTGGTATATAATAAATCATATTAATGTGTACAGTCCAACATGTAATGTTGTTGTGGTATATAACAAATCATATTAATGTGTACAGTCCAACATGTAATGTTGTTGTGGTATATAATAAATCATATTAATGTGTACAGTCCAACATGTAATGTTCACCTGAATCTAAATGATCTACATGGAAGCAGGCTGGGAGGGATGTGTGTTGTTGTCTTAGCAACGAGGTAAGTCTAGTAAACTCTGACTGGGGCTTTTGAAGACTTTGTAATAAATACATTGAATGTGGACTTTGAAGTGGTTTCATTTGTTTTCCACAATAATACTCACTTCATCTACTACGTTTGTTCCAGGTTATCTGACCGAACCAACAAATACTCACAATCATTATCTGAACTATCAGACGTCAATACTCTTACTAATGAACTTCAAGTCCTTAGACGTTTCCACGGCAACGCATGATGAACTGATAAATGGCTTGGCTTTGAACTTTGCTCCCTGGTTTGATTTGAGAAAACATGACATCATGATAACCTCTACTTACAGTACTAATACTGACCACATTCATACAGCAGTCTATACAGTAATATACTGAGGACATTCATACAGCAGTCTATACAGTAATATACTGAGGACATTCATACAGCAGTCTATACAGTAATATACTGAGGACATTCATACAGCAGTCTATACAGTAATATACTGAGGACATTCATACAGCAGTCTATACAGTAATATACTGAGGACATTCATACAGCAGTCTATACAGTAATATACTGAGGACATTCATACAGCAGTCTATACAGTAATATACTGACCACATTCATACAGCAGTCTATACAGTAATATACTGAGGACATTCATACAGCAGTCTATACAGTAATATACTGAGGACATTCATACAGCAGTCTATACAGTAATATACTGAGGACATTCATACAGCAGTCTATACAGTAATACTGAGGACATTCAGACAGCAGTCTATACGTAATATACTGAGCACATTCATACAGCAGTCTATACAGTAATATACTGAGGACATTCATACAGCAGTCTATACAGTAATATACTGAGGACATTCATACAGCAGTCTATACAGTAATATACTGACCACATTCATACAGCAGTCTATACAGTAATATACTGAGGACATTCATACAGCAGTCTATACAGTAATATACTGAGGACATTCATACAGCAGTCTATACAGTAATATACTGAGGACATTCATACAGCAGTCTATACAGTAATATACTGAGCACATTCATACAGCAGTCTATACAGTAATATACTGACCACATTCATACAGCAGTCTATACAGTAATATACTGAGGACATTCATATAGCAGTCTATACAGTAATATACTGACCACATTCATACAGCAGTCTATACAGTAATATACTGAGGACATTCATACAGCAGTCTATACAGTAATATACTGAGGACATTCATACAGCAGTCTATACAGTAATATACTGAGAACATTCATACAGCAGTCTATACAGTAATATACTGAGGACATTCATACAGCAGTCTATACAGTAATATACTGAGGACATTCATATAGCAGTCTATACAGTACTATACTGACCACATTCATACAGCAGTCTATACAGTAATATACTGAGGACATTCATATAGCAGTCTATACAGTAATATACTGAGGGCATGCATACAGCAGTCTATACAGTAATATACTGACCACATTCATACAGCAGTCTATACAGTAATATACTGAGGACATTCATACAGCAGTCTATACAGTAATATACTGAGGACATTCATACAGCAGTCTATACAGTACTATACTGAGAACATTCATACAGCAGTCTATACAGTAATATACTGACCACATTCATACAGCAGTCTATACAGTAATATACTGAGGACATTCATACAGCAGTCTATACAGTAATATACTGAGGACATTCATAGACCAGTCTATACAGTAATATACTGAGGACATTCATAGACCAGTCTATACAGTACTGTACTGAGGACATTCATACAGCAGTCTTGTCACGGGCGGATAGAACAATTGAAGGTTGAGTCAAGCGCAGGAGACTGAGGTCCGTTGGAACAAACGTGATTTAATCTATCCAAGGGCAAAATCCATATAAGGCTGGGATCACAACAGTCAAAAGACTAGAGGGAAGCTCCACTCGAAAAGACAGACGGGGCAAAGCCCGGCAACCCTAATGCCTAGACAATAAGTAGTAAAAACAACTACGTATGAACAATACAACCCCTACCACACGTAACAATGAACAATCCCGCACGAATCCTAACTAAACACAGACAAACTAAATACCCCCCCACTAATGACAAACACGAAACAGGTGCAACCAAAAAAACAGACATAACTAACAGACACTGAAACATAGATCGGTGGCAGCTAGAAGGCCGGCGACGACGACCGCCGAGCACCGCCCGACCGAGGAGAGGCGCCACCTTCTGTGGACGTTGTGACATTGACCCTATGTAAAAATAAGACAGTCTGTGGTTACATCTAATTTCTTACACCTTTACGATAGCAAACAGGCTATCTGCATATTGTGGTAATCTTTTGAGTAACGTTAACAGATTGATAATAACAATTGTTTGTTTCGAGTTCAAGTACGAAAATCTAACTCAGTTAATGGATTTCAAATTGCTGAATGTTAACTTGCTGAACACTGACAGCTGTAGCCTACTAGTTACCCCACATTAGCTAAACATTCCTATACTGTAACTTATTACACTGTATATGCGTGTATTACTGATGAACTGTCTGTTAATGGAGCCTAAGGTCTAACGTTAACTTATAAACCTGATGAACTGGGAACCAGATCTCTCTGATCTGATTAACTGTCTGTTAATGGAGCCAAAGGTCAAACGTTAACTTACACAGCGACTCAACTTTCATAGAAGTTGTTCAGGAAACCCAAACCCGATGCTAAACCTTAAAACTTACATCATATATGATGCAGGAGCCAAGCGTGAAAAGAGCTGGTGGAGCTGTGGAAATATTCTCTCTTATTCTTCTGTATGTTCTTCTTCTTCTTCTGTATCTCGCAACCAACATTAATATTCTCTTTTCCTCGTCCTCGATTTGAACGTCAAAATAAATGCTTCTTTCAACAAAAGGTGAAATGACATGTCAATCAGCATCAAACTGCCAGTAGCGAATGACATTTTGGGGTTGCACCTAGCCAGAGGGGTGTCCGGGGTCGCACTGGACACCCCTGACATCTGAATGCCACCTCGGACACCCCTCTGGCTCCGCCCCTATTGTAATACGGCCTGGATTCAAACCAGGGTAGGGTGTCTGTAGTGATCCTCTAGCACTGAGATGCAGTGCCTTAGACCGGTGAGCCACTCAGGAGCCACAGAGATGTAAATAAATTGTGTTTTCTTTAAAAAGATGGACCTGGCTGACATGGACAGTTTTCCTCACCTTATTCTCCTTGTGGTTATCCATGGTTGTTGGTTATTTACCGGATAACAAGTGAAAACGAAACAAGGACTGAAGCAATCCTTAGCGACTGAATGAAATGGTGTTTCTTTGAAAAGATGGGCGTGTCTGATATGAAACATACATACAAGGGGAAAGGATCCACAGAGTCTGATATGAACATACATACAAGGGGAAAGGATCCACAGAGTCTGATATGAAACATACATACAAGGGGAAAGGATCCACAGACACAGAGTCTGATTATCTTTCTGCACATCTCTTTATTTACAATGCTGGTTGCCATGGTTAACACAAACACAGAACATTAAGTGCTTCCTGAATTGACTCAGAATAGTAACATAAGTGTAGTCCTACAGTATCACAGAGAGGTCAAACAGGTGTGTGTGTTAGTCAGATTACCCAGTGTCCACAGCAACACTATTGATTATTCTCTACTCCCAGTGTAGTGGTGTACTATGGTCTTAATCCCCCTCATTACCGTTATTTACCATGACGTCTCTATGAAAAGTCATCTGACCATAGAGTCTTGAAGTGTTAATACTTTCTGGGTCTTGTCAGAGCCTGCTGGACATTAAATCTGGTTCTTCCCCTTATTGAAATGGTGAATAAAGGAACACACAGCTTTCATTTTCAATGAAGACAAAATGAAGAACATTTTAGAGAGTTAATGTATGATTTAATACGGCCTGTATCTCTGTATTACAGCAAGTCAAATAAAGATGAGTGGAAACAGGAAGTGTTGACTTCTTTCCCTAAAGTGAATATTGGAGACATGACTCTGATCATTCTCCTGCATAGATACTGTTCCTGTAATAGTGGAGACATGACTCTGATCATTCTCCTGTATAGATACTGTTCCTGTAATAGTGGAGACATGACTCTGATCATTCTCCTATATAGATACTGTTCCTGTAATAGTGGAGACATGTCTCTGATCATTCTCCTGTATAGATACTGTTCCTGTAATAGTGGAGACATGACTCTGATCATTCTCCTGTATAGATACTGTTCCTGTAATAGTGGAGACATGTCTCTGATAATTCTCCTGTATAGATACTGTTACTGTAATAGTGGAGACATGACTCTGATCATTCTCCTGTATAGATACTGTTCCTGTAATAGTGGAGACATGACTCTGATCATTCTCCTGTATAGATACTGTTCCTGTAATAGTGGAGACATGACTCTGATCATTCTCCTGTATAGATACTGTTCCTGTAATAGCGGAGACATGACTCTGATCATTCTCCTGTATAGATACTGTTCCTGTAATAGTGGAGACATGACTCTGATCATTCTCCTGTATAGATACTGTTCCTGTAATAGTGGAGACATGACTCTGATCATTCTCCTGTATAGATACTGTTACTGTAATAGTGGAGACATGACTCTGATCATTCTCCTGTATAGATACTGTTCCTGTAATAGTGGAGACATGACTCTGATCATTCTCCTGTATAGATACTGTTACTGTAATAGTGGAGACATGACTCTGATCATTCTCCTGTATAGATACTGTTCCTGTATAGTGGAGACATGACTCTGATCATTCTCCTGTATGAAACTAATTCCTCCAGTCTATGGGTCTGGTTCCCTGGCCAGGATGGAAACTAATACCTCCAGGCTATGGGTCTGGTCCCCCTGGCCTGGATGGAAACTAATACCTCCAGTCTATGGGTCTGGTCCTTTGGCCAGGATGGAAACGAGTACCTCCAGTCTATGGGTCTGGTCCCCCTGGCCAGGATGGAAACTAATACCTCCAGTCTATGGGTCTGGTCCCCTGGCCAGGATAGAAACTAATACCTCCAGTCAATGGGGTCTGGTCCTCTTGCCAGGATAGAAACTAATACCTCCAGTCTATGGGTCTGGTCCCCTGGCCAGGATAGAAACCAATACCTCCAGTCTATGGGTCTGGCCCCCTTGGCAAGGGCCAGATATTACCAGGATGGAAACTAACCCCTCCAGTCTATTGGTCTTGTCCCCTGGCCAGGATGGAAACTAATACCTCCAGTCTATGGGTCTGGTCCTTTGGCCAGGATGGAAACTAATACCTCCAGTTTATGGATTTGGGCCCCTGGCCAGGATGGAAACTAATACCCTCCAGTCTATGGGTCTGGTCCCCTGGCCCGGATGGAAACCAATACCTCCAGTCAATGGGTCTGGTCCCCCTGGCCAGGATGGAAACTAATACCTCCAGTCTATGGGTCTGGTCCTCTTGCCAGGATGGAAACTAATACCTCCAGTCTATGGGTCTGTCCCCTGGCCAGGATGGAAACTAATATCTCCTGTTTATGGGTTTGGGGCCCCTGGCCAGGATGGAAACTAATACCTCCAGTCTATGGGTCTGGTCCCCTGCCCAGGATGGAAACTTTGACCTCAGAGCTGAGACCAGAGAAGCACAGCCTTCCTCTGTGACTAGACAGCCTGACAGCCTGCAAAGAGTCAAATCATATTAAAATCACACTGATATTCTTTGGTGGTAAAAAATGTGGCGGTGTATTTTTTCAACATATTCAGTTACAATTAGGAAAAACATAATCGAAAACAAAACACACAGCAAATGCATTCAACAAGTTTGTAGAATCACAAGCTTGATGTAATCACTGCATTCATGGAATATGGTACCAAATACTAAACTTATGACTACTTTAATACAATATAATTGAATATGTCCAAATATGTATGACTTCTTCAAATAGGAGAACTAGATACATAAAGTGCTTTCATTTCTAAATGGTAAAACAGATATGATGAAAATTACCTCAAATAAAAGGTGACATTCTGTACTGTTGCCTGATATGAAACATTCTATCTCAAATCCAAAATGCTGGAGCATAGCACCACATTTAAAACTGTAAGCTTCACTGTCCGAACACATATGGTGTGGACTATATGTGTCTGGTAAGCACATGTGGATCTGGTGAACAGTTATCACATGTTGACCAACTACAGGAATACTGACCTCAGAGTCTCCAGTTTACAGTGTGGATCCTCCAGTCCAGCAGAGAGCAGCTTCACTCCTGAATCCTTCAGGTCATTGTTACTCAGATCCAGCTCTCTCAGGGTGAGGGGGTTTGACCTCAGAGCTGAGACCAGAGAAGCACAGCCTTCCTCTGTGACCTCCACAGCCTGACATCCTGCAAAGAATCAAATCATATTAAAATCACACTGATATTCTTGGTGGTGAAAATAGTGGCAGTATATATTTTTCAACATATTCAGATATATCAGCATCCTGAAACTAGCCATATCTATTCATACATGAATGAATGTATCATTATTAGAAATGACAAATTATCTAATTATTGCTGTAGATAGAAACATTTATTGTACAAATATTTGAGTAGACTGACCAGACCAGTTTTAAAAAGCAATATCAGGTCAAAAGGACAGACAGTGAGGTATCAGATTAGATTGTATTGAGTAAACAGTGTTCACTCAAATGACATCAACGACTACGTTCCTGTTGAACAACGTTTACTGAACCGTTTACCACAATACATGGTTACCATGGTTACATGACACTCAGGCCAGGTCCATCAACAGTGAGACTCCCAGGCATATAATAACAGAGTGATATCACCGTGGTAACAGAAATATAGGGAGACTTAAAACATGAACTTAACAATCTCCCACTTTTCTTTAAACAAATAAACAACAAAATAATGAAATGTCCCAAGTATTATTTAAGTTCCTCATTACAAATGGGTTGTGTGACAAAGTTTACATTTGTATTACTCAAGCTGCCACTTTCCATTACTGAGTGCCTTTAGGAGCACAAGACCGGATGCTCCCTTTTTAGTCAGACAGTCAGCAAGCTGCTCCTTTGTGGTCGACCAGGAAACAGCTTTGAGATGTGGAATCACAGTTGTCTCAAAGGTCTGTGAGCCACCCCAGATGAAGTCATCAACATGACAGGCAAGTTCTCCAGTCAAGCCAATAGAAAACTGCAGGATCCACTTGTGACACTTTCCTACCTGTACTCAGCACTGTTGCCTTGACTTTGCTGTACCAGTATAGTGATGCACCTGCGGCCATACACACACCTGTTTAGTTTCCACCTGTACTCAGCACTGTTGCCTTGACTTTGCTGTATCAGTAGAGTGATGCACCTGCCAGGCCATACACACACCTGTTTAGTTTCCACCTGTACTCAGCACACTGTTGCCTTGACTTTGCTGTATCAGTAGAGTGATGCCCTGCCAGGCCATTGACACACCTGTTTAGTTTCCACAGTGTTCCTTCACCCTTAGCTTCAGGCGGAGGTCAGATGTGAATGTCCCTTGATGCTCTGTTCCCTGCAGGCTGAGAGATCAGAGAGCAGAGAGAGAGACCAGAGACAGCAGAGACCAGAGACAGCAGAGCAGAGAGAGCAAGCAGAGAGTGAGCAGAGATGAGCAGAGAGAGAGCAGGGAAAGCATATATCAGAGAGAGAGCAGAGAGGGCAAGAGGGCAGAAAGCAAGAGAGCGAACAGAGAGAAGAGAGAGTAGAGAAAAGCGAGCAGAGAGAGTAGAGAAAAGCGAGCGGAGAGAGAGAGAGCAGAGAGAGCAGAGAGAGGCAGAGAGCAGAGAGAGAGCATAGAGATAGCATAGAGAGAGAGAGAAGAGCAAGAGAGAGCAGAAAGAGAGCAGAAAGAGGGCAGAGAGAGCAGAGAGCGAGCAGAGAGCAGAGAGAGCAGAGAACATAGAGAGAGCAGAGAGCAGATAGCAGAGAGAGCAGACAGAAGAGAGTAGCTGAGAGCAGAGAGAGAGAGCAGAGAGAGAGTGCAGAAGAGCATACAGAGAGAAGAGCAGAGAGCAAGAGCATAGCGAGAGCAGCAAGAGAGCAGAGAACAGAGAGGAGAGCAGAACAGAGAGAGCAGAGAACAGAGAGAGCAGAGAGTGAGAAGAGAGCAGAGAGAGAAGAGAGAGCAGAGAACAAGAGAGCAGAGAACAGAGAGAGCAGAGAGAGGTAGCAGAGAGAGAGCAGAGAGCAGAGAGAGAGCAGAGAGAGCAGAGAGAGAGAGAACAGAGCATAGAGAGCAGTAAAAGCAGAGAGCAGAGAGAGAGAGCAGAGAGAGTGAGTGCAGAGAGAGCAGAGGTTAGAGGAGAGAGAGCAGAGGAGAGAGAGAGAGAGAGAGCAGAGAGCAGTGAGAGATCAGAGAGAGCGAGAGAGAGCAGAGAGGCAGGCTGAAAGAGCAGAGAGAGCAGAGAGAGAGAGCAAAGAGCAGGTTGAGAGATCAGAGAGAGAGCAGAGAGAGCACAGAGAGCAAGCAGAGAGTGAGCAGAGAGAGAGCAGGGAAAGCAGATATCAGAGAGCGAGAGCAGAGAGGAAGAGAGGGCAGAGCAGGAGAAAAGCAGAGAGAGAGCAGAGAGGAGAGCAGAGAGAGAGCAGAGAGGAGAGAGCAGAGAGAGAGAGCAGAGAGAGAGAGCAGAGAGAGAGCAGAAAGAGAGCAGAGAAAGCAAGAGAGAAGGGAGAAAAGAGGGCAGAGAGAGCAGAGAGCGAGCAGAGAGCAGAGAGAGCAGACAGGAGAGAGCAGAGAACAGAGTGAGAGAGCAGGAGAACAGAGAGAGTAGGCTGAGAGAGCAGATTGAGAGCAGAGAGAGGAAAGCAGAGAGCAGAGAGAGCAGAGAGCAGAGGGCAGGGTGAGAGAGAGCAGAGTGAGAGAGCAGAGAGAGTGAGTGCAGAGAGAGCAGAGAGATAGAGAGAGCAGAGAGGAGAGAGAGCAGAGAAGAGAGCAGAGAGAGAGCAGAGAGAGCAGAGGGAGAGCAGAGAGCAGGCTGAGAGAGCAGAGAGAGCAGAGAGCAGAGAGACTAGAGAGAACAGAGCATAGAGAGCAGTAAAAGCAGAGAGCAGAGAGAGAGAGCAGAGAGAGCAGAGAGAGAGCAGAGAGAGAGAGGAGAGAGCAGAGAGAGAGAGCAGAGAGAGAGCAGAGAGCAGGTTGAGAGATCAGAGAGAGCTGAGAGAGAGCAGAGAGCAGGCTGAAGAGCGAGAGAGCAGAGAGAGAGAGCAAAGAGCAGGTTGAGAGATCAGAGAGAGAGAAGAGAGAGAACAGAGAGCAAGCAGAGAGTGAGCAGAGAGAGAGGGAAAGCAGATATCAGAGAGAGAGAGCAGAGAGGGCAGCAGAGGAGGGCAGAGAGGGCAGAAAGCAGAGAGAGAGCAGAGAGAGAGAGCAGAGAGAGCAGAGAGAGAGAGAGAGCAGAGAGAGAGAGCAGAGAGAGAGAGCAGAGAGAGAGAGCAGAGAAAGAGAGCAGAGAAAGCAGAGAGAGCAGAGAAAGAGGGCAGAGAGAGCAGAGAGCGAGCAGAGAGCAGAGAGAGCGAGAGCAGAGAGGCAGAGAGCGGAGAGAGAGAACATAGAGAGAGAGCAGAGAGCAGATAGCAGAGAGAGCAGACAGAGAGAGCAGGAGAGAACAGAGTGAGAGAGCAGAGAACAGAGATGAGAGAGTAGGCTGAGAGAGCAGATTGAGAGCAGAGAGAGAAAGCAGAGAGCGAGAGAGCAGAGAGCAGAGGGCAGGGTGAGAGAGCAGAGTGAGAGAGCAGGAGAGTGAGTGCAGAGAGGAGCAGAGAGATAGAGAGAGCAGAGAGGAGAGAGAGCAGAGAAGAAGAGAGCAGAGAGAGAGCAGAGGAGCAGAGGAGAGCAGAGAGCAGGCTGAGAGAGCAGAGAGAGAGCAGAGAGAAAGAGAGCAAAGAGCAGGCTGAGAGAGCAGAGCAAGAGAGCAGAGAGAGCAGAGAGTGAGAGAGAGAGCAGAGAGAGAGAGAGAGAGCAAAGAGCAGGCTGAGCAAGAGAGCAGAGCAAGAGAGTAGAGAGCAGAGAGAGCAGAGAGTGAGAGAGAGAGAAGAGAGAGAGCAGAGCAGAGAGCAGGCTGAGAGAGCAGATTGAGAGCAGAGAGAGAGAAAGCAGAGAGAGAGCAGAGAGAGCAGAGAGCAGGGTGAGAGAGCAGAGTGAGAGAGCAGAGAGCAGAGAACAGAGAGAGAGAGCAGAGAGAGAGCAGAGAGCAGAGAGTGAGAAGAGAGCAGAGAGAGAGAAGAGAGAGCAGAGAGAGCAGAGAGAGAGAGCAGACTAGCAGAGAGAGAGAGCAGACTAGCAGAGACAGAGAGCAGAGAGAGAAGCAGAGAGAGAAAGCAGAGAGCAGAGAGTGCGAAGAGAGCAGAGAGAGAAGAGAGAGCAGAGAGAACAGAGCATAGAGAGTGCAGAGAGAACAGCAGCATAGAGAGCAGGAAAAGCAGAGAGCAGAGAGAGAGCAGAGAGGAGAGAGATAGGAGAGCGAGAGGAGAGAGAGCAGAGAAGAGATCAGAGAGCGAGCAGAGAGAGCAGAGAGAGAGAGAGCAGAGAGCAGCTGAGCGAACGAGAGAGCAGAGAGAGAGAGAGTGCAAAGAGCAGGCTGAGTGAGCAGAGCAAGAGAGCAGAGAGCAGAGAGAGCAGAGAGTCAGAGAGAGAGCAGAGCGAGCAGGATGAGAGAGCAGATTGAGAGCAGAGAGAGATAGAGCAGGAGAGCAGGCTGCGGAGCAGATTGAGAGCAGAGAGAGAGATAGAGCAGAGAGCAGCTGAGAGAGCAGGTTGAGAGCAGAGAGAGAGAGAGCAGAGAGCAGGCTGAGAGATCAGAGAGAGAGCAGAGAGAGCACAGAGAGCAAGCAGAGAGTGAGCAGAGAGAGAGCAGGGAAGCAGATATAAGAGAGAGAGAGCAGAGAGGGCAGAGAGGGCAGAAAGCAGAGAGAGAGAGAACAGAGAGAGCAGGAGAGAGCGAGAAGAGAGAGAGAGCAGAGAGGAGAGCGCAGCGAGAGAGCAGAGAAAGCGAGAGAGAGAGAGCAGAGAGAGCAGAGAAAAGAGAGGCCAGATAACAGAGAGAGAGAGCAGATAGCAGAGAGAGCAGAGAGAGAGCAGAGAACAGAGTGAGAGAGAGCAGATTGAGGAGAGAGAGAGAGAGAAAGCAGAGAGCAGGCTGGGAGATCAGAGAGAGAGAGAGAGAGAGAGCAGAGACAGCAGAGAGCAAAGAGAGAGCAGAGAGCAGAGAGAGCAAGCAGAGAGTGAGCAGAGAGAGAGCAGGGAAAGCAGATATCAGAGAGAGAGAGCGGAGAGGGCAGATAGGGCAGAAAGCAGAGAGAGAGCAGAGAGAGCAGAGACAGAGCAGAGAGAGCAGAGCAAGCAGAGAGAGAGCAGTGACAGGAGAGAGCAGAGAGAGAGCAAAGAGAGAGCAGAGAGAGAGAGAGAGAGCAGGAGCAGAGAGAGAGAGAGAGAGAGAGAGCAGAGAGAGAGCAGAGAAAGCAGAGAGAAAGAGCAGAGAGAGCAGAGAGAGCAGAGAGCGAGCAAAGAGAGAGCAGAGAGAGCAGAGAAAAGAGAGGCCACATAACAGAGAGAGAGAACAGATAGCAGAGAGAGCAGAGAGAGAGAGAGAGAGAACAGAGTGAGAGAGCAGATTGAGAGCAGAGAGAGAGAGAGAAAGCAGAGAGCAGGCTGGGAGATCAGAGAGAGAGCAGAGAGAGCAGAGAGAGAGAGCAGAGAGAGCAGAGAGAGAGCAGAGAGAGCAAGCAGAGAGTGAGCAGAGAGAGAGAGCAGGGAAAGCAGATAT